>NW_024870892.1:0-147500 GCF_019054845.1 Dipodomys spectabilis | reverse complement strand
GCATTATGCACACAAAGGATTTACTCTACCACCCCAGCCCTGAATTTCAGTCTTCAGCACTACCAGCATATTTGCCACAAGCAATTACAAGGGCAGTGAGCGACCATCTTAGGTTTTCTTTTTTTTCTGTGTGTGTGTGTGTGTGTGTGTCAGTTGTGAGGCTTGAACTCAGGGCCTGGGCACTGTCTCTGACCACAGCTCCACTTCCAGTTTTCTGGTGGTTAACTAGAGATTAAAAGTCTCATGGACTTTACTGCCCTGGCCTGTGTCAAACCATGATCCTCAGATTTCAGCCTCCTGAGTAGCTAGGATTATAGGTGTGAGCCACCAGCACCTGGCCAATCTCAGTTTTTTGAAGAATTAAAAATCTGAGGCAGGAAGAAAAATTCCCACAAAAGAACAAAAAATTAACGAAGCTATCTCAACAAATTGTTTTTCAAATTTTGTGATTTTTTTTTCAGTCGTGGGGCTTGAACTCTGGGCTTGCGTGCTGTCCCTCAGCTCCTCAGCTCAAGGTGAGTGCTCTACCGCTTAAGCCACAGCACCACTTCCGGTTTTCTAGAGGTTTATTGGAGGCAAGAGTCTAGTGGACTTTCCTGCCCCAGCTGGCTTTGAACTGTTATCCTCAGATCTCAGCCTCCTGAGTAGGTAGGATTACAGGTGTGAGCCACTGGCACCCGGCTTGTGTGAAATTTCTAAAAAGGGATGGCTTCCTTAGAGAAAAGAAGAGCTATGTGAAGGCCAATATCAAGCACCCTGAGGAATGAGTTAGTAGCTTGTATGTTTCTCTGTACAAACACAACATCCTCCAGAGGTGAAAATGCAGAGCTGTCTGTCCATAACACAAAACTCCAGTCCATTTTCCTGTTGTTTGCTTTGTCGGTTGTGTGGTTTGAACTCAGGGCCCGGGCGCTGTCCCTGAGCCCCTCTATGTTCAAGGCTGGTGTTCTACTACTTGAGCCACAGAGCCATTTCTGGTTTTTGAGTGGGTAGTTGGAGATTAGAGTCTTATGGGGATGTTTCTTCCAGGGCCAGATTTGAACAGAGATCTTCAGATCTCAGCCTCCTGAGCAGCTAGGATTATGTACAAGCAGAAGCCACCAGGCACCCACTCCTTTTTGTTTTTATAAACGCAAGTCTCTGATAAGCAACTTCTTTTCTCTGAACAACAGTGCTACAGATTAAATTGAAGGGAAACATCAGAGCCAGCACTTACTAACAGGAGGACATCTTTCCTGTTGTGCTTCGCTAAGGCCGCTTGCATTGTCATCTGAATCACCTGCATCTTCACAGACCCCAAATGGCTATGGAAATAAACCTCTATCAATCTTAAGGAAGTGAGCCCCTCTGTAGGCCTCTGAGCACCACAAGAGATTTCTCACGGGAAGGGGTGCACTGAGAAGACCCTGTGGGCTTCAGGGGAGCCTCTCTGAGAAGACTATGTCCTCCCTCCTGGGAGCTCAACACTTGGGAGGCACAGCGCACAGGTGCACAGATGATGGAGGGGTCTGGGCCCAGTGACCACAGGCCACAAAAGCAATGTGCCGAGGTAAATGGCACTTTCACATCCACAAAGGCAAGTCTGTTTACAAAGAACTATGCAGAACTCCTGAAGTAGAACATGTGCATTCTGTCTGATCAGGAGTATAAGTGACACATTATGAATATAATGAGTCAGGTTTCTTTTCACACAGAAAAAAATATTATAGATCTTTGAAAGGCCTGTACTCAATTATGTAACAATACCAACATCTGTTAACAGTACAGGCTGTTTCTATTCTGCACCCTGAATTGTTTTATGTAATTACAAGTTTATAAGCTATTTGGTAAACCAGTAAGAGGGTACCTTTTTTAAAAGCACCATGTAATTTGGGTTACAATGGAGTGTTCTCTTGAAAATCTATAATTAGGGCAGCATCAACTTACAGAAAAGTACAGGAAATGTTATAACAACACAATTATGTAAATAGGTACACAGGTAGGGAAGTGTGCCGTTTTGCTATAGTTCATGGCACCCGCTCTTTTATTCTATTTGAATTCCTCTTTGCTCATCTCAAGTTAAAGTACTGCCGTCACAGAGTTACAGAATAAATGAACCTGGGGGAGGCACAGGGAGCACTAAATCCCTACCCTTCCAGCTTCTCATTTTGGGCTGGAACATCGGGGAAGGTAGGCCAGTGCTGGGACTTCACAACAGCACTCTGGCCTGTGTGGCTTGCATACAGGATAAAATATTTTTATTATTATGAAGATCACAATCACTGAAGAAATTCTGAACGGAATACACCAAAGTGTCAACTTGTATTGGACAGAAATCCAGAAACTAAGATACAGAAAAGCAAAGCAAACAAAATTAGAGATGATGAGATGCTGTATAGGAGACTGCTGGCCAAGAAAATCAAGTCAGAAAACAACCCAACAAATCTTCACGTGTGTCCAAACAGGTCCAAAAGAATAGGGAGGACCTCTTTCAGAGGACTGCCTGGCAATCCCACAGTCTGTAATTTCACCTATCTTAGAAGCCTGTGCTGTGCTATGAGTAGACCTACATATCATTCATTGTATGTAACAGAGCAGACAGTGCTCAAATGAGTAAGATTTGCAAAGCCACCGTCAGTGTGGGGAAAGGAGGTGGGGCCACACCAAAGATGACTGAAAGCCATATGCTTGGAAGCATATCGTCAAAAGGACATCCTCAAAAGACCAGGTGACTACTTTTGACCGAGGGAACCTAACTTCTAAGAACAAATTTCACCTCTTGAAATCTTTAAGGTAATTGTTTTGAATGATTGTGTTGGAGATTAAATTTATATAGATCTGCAAAACACCTAGTGTCAATGTTTTCCAAATATAAACTCTGATCTGCTTCCAAGCACTTCTAATTGCCCCCATACAAGACAATGGTAGATTATATTTTTTGCATTTTGCATGTTGGAGGACATTGTAGCATTCTAATTTTAATTTTAGCTGTATGGCTTCCACATGTGAGCAAAAAGATTAAATTCTTCAACTATCATACTTGGCTCTGAGGTCAAAGAAAGGACTTTGGTTTCATTGATACTAAGAATTTCTAGATTAGGCAGTGGAGGACTTTGTGGGTTGTGTTTTCCTTAGACACTTATAGAGACGCCCAGTAAATGAGAAAAACAGTTCACTTCATTTATTCAAAAGACATTTACTTAACAAGCATATCTGGGCATTATAAGAATGCAAAATAGGGGCTGGGAAGGTGATTCAGTAATAGAGTGCTTACCTTGCATGTGCATGAGGCTCTGGTTCGATTCCTCAGCACCACATAAGCAGGAAAAAAAAAAAAAAAAAAAACACCAGAAGTGGCGCTGTGGCTCAAGTGGTAGAACACTAGCCTTGAGCTGAAGAGCTAAGGGACAACACCCAGGCCAAAAGTTCAGACCCCATGACCGACAAAATAAATAAATAAATAAAGCCGGGCACCAGTGGCTCACACCTGTAATTGTAGCTACTCAGGAGGCTGAGATCTGAAGATCACAGTTCAAAGCCAGCCCAGGCAGAAAAGTCCTTGAGACACTTATCTCCAATAAACCACTAGAAAACCGGAAGTGGCGCTGTGGCTTCAGCAGTAGAGCGCTTGCTTTGAGCTGAAGAGCACAGGGACAGCATCCAAGCCCAGAGTTTAAGCACCACGATCAACAACAACAACAACAAAAAGAATGCAAAATAAACAGGGGAAAAAAACACCATAATCTAGATAAAGAGAAAAGACATTGATAATAAATACTATCTCTCTCTCTCTCTCTCTCTCTCTCTCTCTCTCACACACACACTCTCACACACACACACACACACACACACACACACACACACACACGATGGTATACTTGGCTAGTCAGGAGATGCAGATAGGAGAATCAGTTCAAGGCTAACCCCAGAAAATTGAAGGGAACTCTATCTGAAAAACAAATTAAAAGTACAAGTGGCAGAGTGTTTCTTTGCTTAGCTAGTGGAAAGCTCTGAGTTCAATCCCTAATACCACAAATAAATACATAAACAAACAAACAAACAAAGAGTGGCCCTGTGGCTCACAGTGAACACTAGCCTTGAGCAGTAAAAGCTCAGGGACAGTGCCCAGGCCAGGGGCAGTTTTAGCCCCTCGTGTAAACCTACAGTTTTGGTGGCAGCAGAGAATGATTTAAGGTCTAGGAAACTATTTAGGTTTGACTTTAACTCCACCAATTAGACGCTTAGAAACATTCCTTAAACTTTCTTTATCTCAGATTCCCCACAAGGGAATCTGACTACTTCACAAGGTTGTTTTAAGGGTTAAGTTCATTCGTATATGAAGAATGCTCAAAAAACAAGAGTGCCATAGAAGTATTGATGGCCATTGTATATAACAACTGTTTATATTATTATTGTTATATCTACAGAGGGAAAATTTAAGTAAAAATTTGGACACAGGGTTGTTAAACACAAGAAAAGCTCCAGGCAAATTAGTTTTCATTATACATGTTCATCTTAAGAGAGAACCTCCCTTGATAACACAGGTGTGGCCCATGACAATCCCAGAATGCTGCAGCCTCACCTGCCCGGTTGGCCACATTAGTTAGCTCTCTCTTCCCCAGTAAGGTCCAACTTCAAGGCCTTGGTCTACTTCACCCCATCTTCTACTACTTTTCCCAGGGCTGTCCTGAAAATTTAGGTACTCTGCCTTCTCCTTTTTAACTTTCATTCCTTTTTTTTTTTTTTGGGGGGGGGGGGTCCAGTCGTGGGGCCTGAACTCTGGGCCTGGGCACTGTCCCTCAGCTCTTCAGCTCAAGGCTAGCACTCTACCACTTGAGCCACAGCGCCACTTCCGGCTTTTTTCTTTTTGCTTATGTGGTGCTGAGGAATCGAACCCAGGGCCTCAGGCATGCAAGGCAAGTGCTCTACCACTGAGCCACCTTCCCAGCCCTCATTCCTTTTTATCTAAGTACCCCAACAGTGCTACACAGTAACCGCACAGAACAGGTAACCTTGCCTGGCTGTGTGACTCCACAAGAACTTTCCCACTGCTCCCTTCCTTCACTCTCAGGTGAAAGTATACTTATCTCAGATCCTAAAATCCATGACAGCCTGCATCAAGCTGTTCTTAACTTTCTAAATAGGAATCACTCAGTGATTTTTAGAGTCTAGAGGGCCCAAAATTCTAAAAACAACAGCCAGATGCTTTAGTCATAGAAATTAGGATAGTTTCCTTATGGACTTATTTGTAAGTAAATGATATCAGTCTAATCAAATCTTATTGTTACCTAAGAAGAATGCTACACAGGAACCAATGAAATAAGACTAGTAGACACTTCACTTGCATCTATATTCTGGATACCATACAGGAATACTAACTATCCACCACTCTCTCCCCCTTCACCTGAGCTAAAAACAAGGCAGGCACTCTGGGCATGTGGGTTAGGTGGAACCTGCTAAACACCCCTACTGCATGGGATCCCTTAGCTCATTTTCCCTGCATCAGGGGCTGGGCTCTGGTTCACAGGCTAAGAAACCGGACTCTATCTAGATGCTCAGAGATCGAGTGTTTGTCAGGCTCAGAAGAAATAGATATGTAAATCATCTTACAAATTTATAATACAAAATAGACTTGCACAGGGAACCAGCAGTCCAATAACTCTAGTGTGAATACTTAAATTATAGTCAGTGGTTGTCTGATAAATACAGAAGAAGTGTTACCTGGTTCTGAAAAGTGCTCTCCGCTGTGGTTGCACGCATAGTGCTTCTCACACTAGGCACACCAGAAATCCCCTGAGGGCTTGTTAAAATGCACCGGTCTCCCCTATTCCGCCCCCCAAACATCTGAGTCAGGACCAGCCTGGGCTTGCATTTCTAACAAGATCCCAGGAGATACTTGTGGGTGGGCACCACAAGTCGTAATGGAAGGACATTTCGGCTCTGGCACAGTCCTCCTGAGGGGAAGTCAGCTCACTCTAACCTTAGCTGGAAGGACACCATTAAAGTCTGCCGCTATGACTCATGTTCCAGGGAGAAGTATCTGCTGCCAGTGGCACATTCATTCTTCCATGGGATCTTTAGAGATCCACCTAGGCAGCAATAGCATAGGTTGGATATGAAACAGAACTAGGGTTCTAAGTCTGTGTGACCTATTATTTCACTTCTAAGCCTCAGTCCTCTCATCTGCTAAATAAGGAGAAATAGTATTCATTTTGAGGAACTTTTTGGGAGGAAAGGGGCAGAATTTTTATTATTCCAATTAACTGGGATTATAGCCATAAGCCACCAAACTCAGCACGAGGAACTTAAAAAAAATTAGCAAAAGGAAAAAGCAAACATGTAACCCGGCTTTGTAGATTTAAACTGAGGAGGTGAGACTCCGTGGTAGAGTTCATGCTTACCATGCACAAGGCCCTAGGTTTGCTCTACAGCACACACATATACACACAGACAGGGTCAAAGAAAAAAGAAAATAAGATTTGAATAAGGTAAGAGAGTGCCCAGTATAATGCCCAGCACACATGGGCCAGTTAAGGACTAAACTGTGTCCTTCCAAAATTAAGGTTGGAGCCATAATTCCCATATAACTGTATTTGGAAATAGGGTCTAGAAAGAGGGTTCTGCTGTTTTGGCTTGACTTTTTTTTTTTTAATGAGGTCTTGCTACGTACTCCAGGCTGGCCTCAAACACATGATCCCTACTTAGCCTCTCAAGTGCTAAGATTACAAGTGTCTACCACCAAGCCTGGCTGAAATTAAGGCTTAGTAAGGTCAGAAGATTGGGAGCCTACCCAACAGGGCTGGTGTTGAAAAAACAGGAAGAGATACAAGGAGTGCACAGGCACAGGAAAGGCTCTGTGAATACAGACTGAGGCCTTAACCTATGGTGGAGAAGATCACGGGCTCAAAATGTCTTTTGAGAGACAGGTCCTCTTAAATGCTTGCAGATTCTCAGATGGGAAGTCATCACTGCCCAGGATCTGGTCAACTGGGGATTGTTGTTTTGATGTTTCCATTTATTAAAAACTATGGGAAAGCTAAAAGTCCTAGAATATCAGTAAGGTAACTTCTAATGGAATGTATAAAATTACTACTAAAATGATTAAGTCTAAATTCCTTGAAAAGGAACTTTAACATTAAATTATACACACACACACATATTGTGTGTGTGTGTGTGTGTGTGTGTGTATGTGTGTGTCCCCCAAAGGAGAATTCTGAACAAATGATAAATGTAAGTGCTAGATGGTTGGATGTCTGTAAGACAAAATTATACCCTGAATAAGTCTGAGTTGCAAATCTGACTTTGTTGTAGGATAGGGAGTCTTTCTATCTACTTCCAAATGAATCATCCATCCTGAAGAAGAAGCACGGGAAAGTGGATTGACTAGAGTTGTTTAGCTCCTTCCCTGGGTGGTAAGGTTCCTTTCTTACCCAATTTCTTACTTCAACTGCATTTAGAGACACAATAATCTAAGAGTGATTCTAAATAGTCTATCTTATCTTTTTTAAAAGGGAATTTGTTCATCTTTCTCTCTAAGCCTTATTCAAGTGAATTCTCCTTCACAACTCTGTAGTAGAGATTCAGCTTGGAAACAATAAATTCCTCATCACTCCAGAAAGATCTCAAGCAGCCTGAATTTGAAACACAGTTTGAAACAAAACAATAGTTTTAGTTTTTATTTTGGAGTGGTTTTGTTTTTTATTCTTTTGCAATACTTTGAAAACTGGCATCTGTGAAATGAAGAACCCCACCCCCATGCTAGGGAATAAACCCAGAGCTGTAACACTAGGTTTTTAAATCCCCAACCCTGAAAGAACTTTTTTAAGGGCAACTGTGTGTAAGATTTGTTTACATTAGGAAGTATGGCAAAGTTCACATGTGCTTTCATCTAGACCTGGTAGGATGGTGGGGTGTGGCTGTGGCAGTCACCCAGGAACTGCTGGAAACATACATCCTGCATGATGTGAAGTCTGGAACTAACGTAAGGTCTGGCCGGTCCCAGCAAGAACGCTGTCTCCAGACATCCTACAGGCTGTCCTATTATTCTGTCAAATAAAGGAAAGATGAGGATGAAGCCATGTGGCCTAGAAAAAGTGAGGCCTCTACTAGAAAAAAAGTAACTGGAAGCTGGTGCTGGTGGCTCACACCTGTAATCCTAGCTACTCAGGAGGCTGAGAATTGAGGATCATCGTTCAAGTTAAGGTCACTAATATGGATGATGCTAATGGATATGTCCCACCTCTTTTGTCTTCTCCACTAGAAAGTAATCTCATCTGTAAGTGTATTGATCATATACCTAGTACAAAGAAGACACTCAATATTTATGATGAAAAAAAGAAAGAAACAAATCTGTAATTTGTGGGAAAGCGGGCAAACAACACTATCTCAACTTTGGTAAAAAGGCAAAGCAGATCGCTGTAAGTGCGTCCAGGAAGAAGAAGGCATTCCACATCCTGACAGAGTAAGAGCTTTCCCACGTCTGCCCGTTTCTCTCAGGGAGAAAAGTTACCAGGTCTTGGAAATCTAGCTAACTATTTTTGAAATTTATTTTTGTCTAGACATCGTTGAAAGTGAGACACAGGTTCACAGTGTCGCTAATGTTCACCTGGCGTCAGTGACCTCATGACAGGAGAGCAGAGGAAATGAGTTGGCATGAATTTAATTTGAGAATTCTTAGAGAATGACAGGAGTTTCTTGACAGGAGCTGGGAAGGCCCTGGCAGCTCTGACTCTATCTACTGTCCCAGGCCTTTGGAAGTTAGTCCCTGTCTCCACTAAAACAAAGTCCTATAAATTGCTGGGTGCCAATGTGGATAGAGAGATGACACCATGGAACCATTACATATTGTGCATTTCTCAAGTCAAACCATAGTGGGAATCTTGGATATATTTGTACTTCCAAGCCAAATTCAGGTACATTTTTGTTTTGTACGCACAATTTTTTCATATTCTTTTCATTGTTTTTTTTTTTTTTTAATTTTCAGTGCTGGGGATCAAACTTACTACAGAGCTACATCCAAGCCTATTTTCATTATTTTTTATAATGTAAAAATGAGAGGAAAAAGTAATGGTATAATTTTTACAAAGATAATTCTTAAGTTCTATGAGAAAAAAACTAATTCCCAGTGCTATGAAATTGAACATTCTGACCCTAACATCTTTGCTGCCAAATTCTATAATTTCTCCATTGGATCCCCCACTTCTCTGCTATTCTTGGCTCCGTGTTAATTAGGGGAGAGAGAACGATGGAGTTCAGAGACAAAGGAGAACCAGAGTTCCTGCGAGAGGAAGAATACAGCTTCTGCTTCCCACCTCCTTCGAAGGAACGCTCTCAGATCCCACTGTGGGAGTCTGTGAGAGCTGAGAACTCAGGCCTGGAATGCAAGCTGCTAACCGTTTCCCAAGCATTGAGTAGTTTTATGCCTCTACAGTTGCAGTTCATGGATTTGTATCCTTCTAGACTATTCTCCCTATTTTCCTTGGCTTGACTAGTCACTCAGAGTTGAGGTATCATCAACTCAGTTTCCCCTGAAATCCTGGGATAAATAACATGCAGGTACTGAGTTTCCATATTACACTAAAATTAATTATCTGTTTGGTTTCCTAGTCAAATAGAAAAAGAAAGTTAACTTTTTAGTGGCAAGACCTGACAAACAACAGGTTAGCCAAGTAATCAAAGTGATATCACTAGGTATTAGACAAGTGTCTCCTAATTACAAACTCTTGAGGACACAACATGGTTTCTGTTGCATTCCTACCAAAAAATGTTTAACATCTAATTATGAGTAAACCTCAGCTAGATTCAAACTGAGGGACTTCTATCAAAATAAGCAGGTAGCTTGAAAATGTTAAAATCACAAAGCCAGACTAAGGACTTGCTGTTCTAGATGAACAGAGACTGAAAAGAAAGAAAAAAATGAATGTAATGTACAACTCTGACAATAGATCTTAGACCAGAAAAAGGCATTCATTTCTTCAGCTAGGAAAATCAGTAGTTTGACAGACTAGCCAAATTTGAAATGCTTGCAGATTAGAAAATAGTACTGGACCAATACTGTTAATTTCCTGATATTGAGAATTGTACTGTCATGTGGCTATATATGGGAATATTGTCTTGTGTTGAAGAAATACACTCTTAAGTATTATTATTGTTATTATTATTATTATTTTTTTTTGTCAGTCGTGGGGCTTGAACTCTGGGCCTGGGCGCTGTCCCTGCTCTTCATCTCAAGGCTAGCGCTCTACCACTTGTGGCTCTACCACAGCACCACTTCCGATTTTCTAGGGGTTTATTGGAGATAAGAGTCTCAAGGTTTTTCCTGTCCCGGCTGGCTTTGAACCGCGATCCTCAGATCTCAGCCTCCAGAGTAGCTAGGATTACAGGCGTGAGCCACCAGAGCCTGGCCACTCGTAAGTATTATTAAGGGTTTTGGTGAAATGGTGCAAAGGAAAACTACATGTATATAGATGGGAGAAGAAAGAAAGAACATATTAAAGCAACTACAATAAAATGTTAACAATCTGGGGATCAGAGTGAAATTATAAGGACAGTCTTTGTACTGTTTTTTGCAACTTTTCTGCTACATTTGAAGTTATTTCAAAAGAAATTTAAAAATTCAAAATTTTGCTTTAAATCTAGAACTTTTCCTTTTAGATGAGAAAAGTAAATGTGGGGTTAAAATTGTGGATTCTATGTCAGAGAAGCTGAGAAAATCTCCAGTCATTACTTTTAAAGTGAAATCAGTGGTTACAGGGAGTGCTAATTGGAAGTTGGCATCGCTCCAGGTCTCTGACACTGTCTCCCAAATTAACCCAACAAACTGGACAGAAGAGCAGTAAAAGGTATTTTCTTTACTGTTCAGTCAGTCCTGAATGAGAAAGAACAGTTCAAGTAACACTGAGCTATCTATCCACCTGCTCTTCTCACAGGATTTACAAACTAAAACATCCATCTTTGCCCTAAATACCTGTAAGTTAACAAAAATATCAGGGACTATATGTAGTACAACTTGTCAAGTGATGTCTACTGCCAATAGCAATACCATCTCCATGGTATGGACCTTTGTTATAAAAAAAATTCACAAGTAACAAGAATGATATGACAAAGAGGAGCGAGACTTTGTCTCTACCATCAGAAAGAACACAGCCCTATCTGGGACATGAACATACAGAGAGAAACCATAGTACTGAGCAGGGGCAGTCTGCTGTAAGCATTATAGGGAAGGATAGGAACTAAATACATTCTTGAAAGTGATTTTGTATGCGTAGCACATATGGAAACAAACATTTCCATTCTACCTGTGGAGACAATTGCCTCTTAAACAAATAAACAAAAAAAAACCCCAAAAACCAAAAAAACAAAAAACATGTGACTGAGGAGCAAACCCGGGGCCTCACACATACTAGGCAAGTACTCTACCACTGAGCTACAACTCTGGCTGAAAAACATTTCTAACTAAATTCTCCAATAACAGAATACATGGTCTTGTGAATAGCTTATATTCTTTTTTTTTTTTTTTTTGAGGTCCGGTCGCGGGCTCTGAACTCTGGGCCTGGGCACTGTCCCTCAGCTCTTCAGCTCAAGGCTAGCACTCTACCACTTGAGCCACAGCGCCACTTCCAGCTTTTTTCTTTTTGCTTATGTGGTGCTGAGGAATCGAACCCAGGGCCTCATGCATGCAAGGCAAGCACTCTACCACTGAGCCACCTTCCTAGCCCTAGCTTATATTCTTATAGTGGGTATAGTCAAGTACATCCAATGTATGTCCTTCAAATAGCACCTAAGTGCAAAATTCTTACACTATCTACTCTCCCTCTTTAGAAGTCTACATGCTCAGTTTTCCCAATGGACAGTTTTCTTAACTGGTAGTCAGCGGCACTGAAGACTTCTACTCCACCAATTCTACAGTACATTCTTCCAGCAGTGACAACCAAACAGGTCTCCATATATTGCCAAGTTTTCCCTAACGGCTGAGGGAAAGGGCTTGCATTTCAGAATCACTGCCTCAAGAGCCTTTCTAAAGGCAATTATTTTTCTGTCAATGTGTTGAGAGAATGAAATATGTAGTATTTCAGAGGAGAGGCCCAAGGCCTTTGGCGTAGGAAGCAAGTGAGATAGACCTTGGAGTTAAACAGCAGAGGTGTAGCAGAGGAGATGGGTAGCTCAGTGGGAAGACACTTGCCCAGTAATTATACAAAGCCCTAAGTTAAATCCAGAAGCCTACATGCGCATGCACACACGTACACGTACACACATACGAAGTAGAAGAAAAGAGAGAAGGTTCTAGGAATAGGAATAGTACAAGTCGAGGCATGGCAGATACTTAAGCAGAAAAGCTTGAACATGTCTGTAATATGCCGAAAGAAGCTTAGAGTCGGGATTGCTGCAGTGGCACCCACCTCATAGGAAGGTGCTAAACGATAGCCTCTGGAAATGGTGGGTCCAGAGCATTCAGAAATACCCCATGTCACCAACTACTCCATTAAAAAGAAGAAAGAAAAAAACAATGGCATAAGGATGCCAACTTTTAATACTGTATAGTCAGCAAAAGCTGGAAGTGAAGGTATGTGACTCAAGTGGTAGAGCAAGCAAGGCAATGACAACACGAGACCCTGAGGTCAAAGTCAAGATCAAGTTCAAGTTGAAGAGAATCAGCTAGGCAGCCCTGGACTTCAGGAGACAGCAAACTGCCCTTCTGTTCTGCCATCTCCACTGTCGCACTGTGACAGTTAAGCCACAGTCTAGTTAAGTACCTACTGGGTGCAAGAAACTCTGGGCAAGAGACATACCCAGCCATCTCCACGACAAGTAAATAAGCTTTTTCCAAGTCCTTCCTACCCGGCACCCCAACAACCTGTGAGAGGGGGCCTCCAGCTTGACCTCTGCCCCTGTTTTCCATGGGCGGCAACCCAGCCTCCCCATTGAACTGTGCAAGGTCCCGCTTTATCACTGGCAGCCTCCCTCCAGAGCCTGGCTAATTGAGATGCAGACTTGGTAAAATATTTTTATTTGAAAAAAAACAGAGAAAGGGAGCCCCAAATATTTACATTTAGAAGAGATTTAAAATAAGAGCGTTACAAATGCAAATGAGCTTGCACAGACCCAGAGCTTCCAATCTGGAGCCTCCTGCAGAGCCTGCCTCTAATTGCAGCGCCTTCTGCCAACCCTCCACATTAAACGCAGGCGCTTTCTCCAGGGCTAAAAAAGTTATTAAGAGTGTGAGCTTTGGCCATTATTTCACAATTGAGTTAACCTCGATCCCAAGGGTAATGCTCTGCAGCTGTTTGCAATGAGTCAGTACTTTCTTTACATTCTTTCCTTTTGCTTTTTTTTTTTTTTTTAATTTTCTTCTTTTTTTGGTAAATTACCCTTTGCATTTGTGCCTAGGAGTGTAAGTTTGGATCTGCTTGCTGCTACTGTGAATAGCTTTCTCAGTAGCTTTCTCTAGCTGTGCCGAGTCCTGGGGGTTTGAACTCAGGGCTTGGGCACTGTCCCTGAACCTCTTTGTGCTCAAGGCTAGTGTTATACCACTTGAGCCACAGCTCCACTTTCACTTTTTCTGAGTAGTTTATTGGAGATAAGAATTTTGTGTGTTGGGCTGGGAATGTGGCTCAGTGGTAGAGTGTCTGCCTAGCAAGCATGAGGTCCTGATCAAGCATGAAGTTTGATTCTTCAGTATCACATAAACAGAGTAAGTGATGCTGTGGCTCAAGTAGTAGAGCACTAGGCTTGAGTAGAGAGGCTCAGGGACAGAGCCTAGGCCCCGAGTTCAAGCCCCAGGACTGGCACAAATAAATAAATAAATAAAAATAAAAGAGCCCCATGACTTTCCTGCCTGGGCTGGCTTTGAAGTGCGATCCTCAGATCTCATCCTCCTGAGTAGCTAGGATTACAGGAGTGAGCCACAGGCACCAGCCTCGGTCGCTTTCAGATAGTACTTAGTGGTTGTTTATCATTCCATTTCATAATGTACATTTCTTTCCTTAGAACAACATGGACAGGTGTCATGAAGGTAAAGATGACAGTGCTCTCATACAATTACATCATCTGATGACACTGTGGCTGTTTTAGTTTGGGTAAATACCTTCTCCAAGTTTGTAGAACAATGAAATCACAACACACACATTTCTCTTTTCAGAACACATCTTTGTCACTAGGTGTTGTATTGACAGTGTCTGCTTTTCAAAACTACCTCAATACAATCTGCATAAGCACACAAAATATACACAACACAAGAGAGATTGTCTCCCAAAGCATAGTCTAGTGGTAGCAGCATCATCATGAAACTTGTTAGAAAAGCAGCTGTACAGAATGAGTTCTGAGGGTGGGAATCTGCAACTGATTCCGGGATATACACAAGTTTGTTGGGAGAGGGCTCTACAACCTTCTGGTCTGTATTAGGTCACATGAAAAAACCCACAGCTAGACTCTGGTGGCTCATACCTGTAATCCTAACTCCTCAGGAGGCTGAGATCTGAGGACTGTACTTTGAAGCCATCCCAGGCAGGAAAATCTGTGAGCCTCTTATTTTAAATAATTAATTTAATTAATTAACCAACAAAGAAATCCAGAAATGGAGCTATGGCTCAAGTGAAAAAGCTAAGGCCCTGAGTTCAAACCCTAGTACCTGCACCCACACAAATACACTCAGCTACACTAAATGCCCCCTGTACAGACAGCCGGAGACATTTCTGGATCCAGGGGCCACAGTGACTACATTCCCTAGAGCCTGGATGACTGGCTGTTCTTTCCGAAAGGCCTCAGCATACATATACTGACAGTGAATTTTGGAAACTTGACTTAATCTCTTGAAAGGAAAACAGCCTAAGTCAAACAATTCCTTTAGAAGAATTCTTGGCAATCAGATTACAAGCAGAAGACGAATACAACTCTTAAGGATCTCCCATCATGGTTATCCACACTGGACACAGCTATAGAGTTAGATATCTGAAGCATAGACCCTACTAATACCAGAGCTCTGGAAATGCTCCCTGCACATAGGCCGACTGTTTTGGAAGTGATGGTGATGACAAGGTTTTGTTCGAGTTCAGCATGGATCTCAGATGCCCTAATTTAAGCATCCTGCCTCACCACCAGGGTTGCCAAAGCAAGCTTGTTCTGAGTAAACACTGAAGGAGGCAAAAGATGGGAGAGAAAGAAATGGCTTCACAAGGGAGCGCTTTAAAGAACAAAGTATTTAATACAGAAACCCAGCCCCAATCCCACAGCCTGGCTGCAGTCATGAAAGCGATGGGAGGATGGCTTCTTTCTTCAATACACTGGTCACTCCCCTTCCTCCTCTCCAGTCCTCACTCCTTCTGCTTTACCTGAGATATTAAAGCCATCCTTTCCTTTTGATTTTAAACTGAGAGAGCGAAAGAGAAGCGAGGGAGGGACTGGAGAAAGCCAGTGTGAAATTGAAATTGTCTCAAGCCTGTATCTCTCCGTGCGGCCCTGGGTCCTATCAATGCATCAAATAGGCAGCAATGAAAAGCAACAAAGCAAGCCTCACCTAACCCGAGAGTTTGCGTCTGAATCACCGGGGAGCCGTTCTCAAAGAACATGCCACTGGGTGAAAAATTACAGTGCAAAAACAATGATTTCTTTCTGAGTCCCTTTCTATTTGGTGCTATCAAGGAGATACAGGTAACAGTAGATGTTCAAATTCTACATATGCCAAATATAGCTAGAGGGGGGAAAGACAAATTCAAACATCTCCAGTGCTCTCTTTGTAACCCAGGGAGGCTTTTATCTCAATGACATTGAGCACATTGTTTAGAAATAAAGAATGGAAGTGCAGAAGGGATCACAATACATCAAAAACTTTTTAAGGCATTCTGATGAGTTTTCCTAGCCCCGGCTTGATAAATTTAGTTTGCTATTTTTGGAGGACATAATTCTCACCCTACTAACATCTGAGCGTTAGCCTCAGAGAGGGTCAACGTGCCAAGAGTTTCAGGAGCATCTCCAGCAATTCCTGGAGGACAGTGTGGATTTGCTAGCAAACTAAAATAGGGACACAGTTCTTAGAGTTTCAGTTGTTGGATCATAAACACAAATGGCCACCTGAGACCACAGAGGACCGGATATGAGCTACTTATAGTCAAACTGAGCCAGCGAACAAGAATAGCAGGAAAGCAGCCCATGTTCTTGTAGTGAGGTCCTTTGAAGTAAATTATTTATTAAACATTTTATTATAGCACTCAAAACAAAAATCTTTGAAGGGAGATTGTCCTTCTCAGCACAGTGGCCTCTGCTAATGAATTATTTCCTTTTCCTGGTAGGTTTTGTTATTTCACTTGTGAAACTGAAACCCAAACTGTTTTCTTCCATAAATGAAGCTAGCTAGACAAAGCATTGTTTGGGTAATAATGACCACCAATAGAAAGAGGATTAAGAATGTATACCACTCTGTACAACTCCTTAATAACAACAATTAAAATGGGGAATACACACACACACACACACACACACACACACACACACACACCAGCCCATCAGTTCTTCTATACCATACCCCGAGAACAATACCTCCTAACCTGAGCACTAGAAGCTGCTCTGTTAATGAAGTGAGGCAACAACTCCAAAGTAGAACACCAGGCCAAAAGAAGTAAATGGAATCACTACAAATGTCAAGAATTCAAACAACGGGACTGTGCCAGGCGCCAGCGGTTTCCACTTGTAATGCTAGCTACTCAGAAGGCTGAGATCTGAGGACCCCAGTTTGAAGCCAGTGCAGGCAGAAAATTCCATGAGACTCTTAGCTCCAATTAACCACCAAAAAGCTGGAAGTGGGGCTGTGCATCAAGTGGAAGAACACCAGCCTTGAGCAAAAAAAGCTAAGAGAATGCACAAGGCCCAATGCTAGCACACACACAAAAAATAGGTTTAATCCAATAAAAAATAAAAATCAAATTTTATCTAATGCAGCTTGCACCCTGTTTCAACTAGATTTTTATCCTTCTCAGTTAATTGGGTGCCACAGAGAACCCAACAATTGTCTCATTTGAAAGAAGTGTTCAAAAGAAGATGAGAAGAGGCCATACAGTTTATTCTTCATCATTAACTTAAAAGTCTTGGTGTAGAGGAGGGCGACTACAGCACACACAGGGTAACATGTTCAAGACGTGATGCCCAATCCCACCATGAGCTGAAAAGTGACTCCCAGCCATGTGCGTGCGTAAGAGCCAGCACCGTGCGCCTGGACACATGGCCAGGCTGAATCAGTGTCGCCGTGAACGGCGGGGAGCTTTTATAAATCTAGAAATACATCAAAGGCCAAATGCAGATTAAGCTCCCCTCTTTTTTTCCCCCTGAAAGGCTCACTTTTGTTCCTAATATAAAGACTTAGATGGTATTTCCTCAGATCATAAAGCAAGTTGTACTTTTAATGATGGATTAAAAATTATAAAAGTAAGATAGCACTTCCATCCTGTTCTTAAGTGATGAATTGAAATCACTCTAGACAAAATCTATATCTTGCTAACTACGTTCAGGGTTGTGAAGTGAGCCAAGTATGATACTAGTACAAAGTCAAATTTGGATAATTTAGTCACTTTTTGGTCCATTATTAGAAACAGTAGAGTAGATAACATATAATAATATCTCAGATATAATTTTAAAAATAGTACAGTAGTTAGTTCCCACAAATTCACAAGGAATCATTCCAAGATGCCCAGTAGGTACCTGAGCCACCAACACACCAAACCCTATACACACCTTTTTCCTAACATATATACCTAGAATAAAGTTTCTAAATTTTGCAGTTTGAGCCATGACAATAAAACTAGCATTTTTTTTTCCGTTTCAATCTCATGGCTAGATGATTCATTCTCATTATCTCAGCTTACAACTTATTATTTTCTTTCCTTATTAAATCCTTTTTTTTATCTTTTCATTCAAAAAGGAGGTTAAGGGCCTCTCCTAATTTTCTTGCTCAAGGCCGACACTCTACCATTTGAGTCACAGCTTTACTTCTGGCTTTTGGGTGGTTACTTGGAGAAAGACTCTCATGGATTTTCCTGCCTAGTCTTAATGCATTAGGAGAGCCCTAATGTATTAACTTACCAGAACCAAGACTGCATGAAGACCTTCTATGCACCCTTGTGTGATCTGATGCGAGCGTGCTGGAGGCTCTGCCTCAAGTTTACTGAGCAGAAAGGCAGGGCCTGTGATGCTGTTGAGCTGGGCACCTTTGACCTCCCAGCCAACCAAGATGCCTAGCAGACTGGCCAGGCGAACAGTATCAGTGAGCCAGCCCCACAGATGCCGTTAAACCCCTGACATGAAGTCTGCACAAAGGGAGGTATTAAGGTCTGGGGACTTCATCACCATGCAAAAGTGACACTCATTCAGTGGGAACCAAATTTCAGATGGACAGTTTGGGTCTGTCACCCACCCATGGCAGAGGCTCTAGGAGGCTGGGCCACAGCATTGAGTGCAGCCCCCAGGTGGTCCTGTTAAGCCTGGCTGCCCAGGAGGTTAGATGTAGTCGGTGCATTTTTCCACTTAGGCTCTTTTCAATTTATGGCAGGTTTATCAGGATGAGACCCCATTGCATGAGTACTTAGCAAAGAGTGAGCTATTTCTTACTGCAAGTGTTTTGTTTTACTATAAATATAGTGTCCTCAAGGGCTCAGGTGATTCTGACTTTAAAATTGGACTCCTTGGTGAGAGCTTTCCATTCAGTTTTGTTTTTGTGATAACTAGTAATAATATAAAAACATCTCTGAAAGACCAGTCCCCCCGGCCCCAGGGCCTTTGCACTACAATTGGAAGTTCTTCTCTTCCTTCTCCTTACACACCAGTCAGACCTAAGGGCAGACACCACATACCAGAGTGCACTCTTAACCCCTCCTACAGGGTAGTTCCCCTGAAGCTCACTCTGTACCTGCCAACCCTGGGTGTTTCCTTGTACACTTACTTGATTAATGTCATTCTCCTTTATCACAGTCATACATACTGGAGAGTTCAACTAATTGCAGGTATATCACCAGCATCAAAGTTCTGCTTGGCACACAATGCATAAGTCCCCTGTGAAGCTATGTGTGGCTGAACGCTGGGCACTTGTCAGAATGACTCTTACGGGAACCCCTGTTCTACCAGAGGCAGTGGAAGGACTTCAAACAAGGGTACAGGGCCATAACTTCGTCCTGTGGTCAATAGGAACAATAACAATCATTCACAGCTATGGAGACTTGGTAATGGTGATGCACCTTAGTATTCCATGTTAATGTTTTTCAGTGATCAGTGCAGGTGTTCAAAGGGGGACTAGAAGTGACTTGGGGGTGAGAGTGCCACCCCAGAAGCAAGTGGACTTTTTAGCTTCTAGATGGACAGAGGTAGATGGAAAAGAGAGCTGTGAGGCTTGGTAGGGGAGAGAAAGACAGGGTTTTCTTCCCCTTGACTAGGGGAAGATTTGGAAAACTAATGCAGATAGCTACTTACGTTCTAACTAAAAAGAAATGCTTGCCGGGCGCCGATGGCTCACACCTGTAATCCTAGCTACTCAGGAGGCTCAGATCTGAGTATCGAGGTTCAAAGCCAGCCTGAGCAGGAATGTCCATGAGACTCTTATCTCCAATAAACCACCAGAAAACTGGAAGTGGCCTGTGGCTCAAATGGTAGAATGCTAGCCTTGAGCTAAAGAGCTCTGGGACAGGGCCCAGGCCCAGAGTTCAAGCCCCATGAACGACAAAAACAAAAACAAAAAAACCTGTAAGGTTCACATCCTCATCCAGATACAATGGGGTTGGTAATTCCAAATCCATCAAGGGCTGCTCTTTGTCATAAGAGCATTTCTTACTCTTCTTTGGGAATGCAGACAATGTGCTTTTCTGCATAACATAACCCATTCCAGAGTGATGTGGCCCTGAGTGAAGTCAACTAGGTAAACACTACTGACCCAAGCTCAGCTCACCTCATCTTCCTTAGGCATCAAAACATACACCTCAGAACAGTCCTGATCATCCAGATAAATGGTCATGGATTCCTAACATTCCATTTCAAATGCTACCGTAGTTGAGAACTGGAAGTTATATAATGTGCATGAAATTATAACCATGTGGAAGGCAGAACAACTTTTGGCAATATTTTCTTGCCTGCAGAATTCCCAACAGGATCTAGAGATACTCTAGCTCTCAATTAGCTGCCCTCAGGAAACAACTATGACAACTAGGAAGCTCCCAGGATCCTGTCACAGAAAGGGAATGAGACTTTACTTTTGGCCGTGAACCATATTTGCACAATGCTAGAGTTCCTGAGTCATTACATGGTGCCAAAAACAATACTTAAATGCAGGGAGCAGGTATTACTCGATTTACTTCTCACTCTTGCCAATGGAGATGGTATCGTTACTGAAAATACGAGATGCTAAATCTAACAGCCAATCAACTAGTAATCTGCCTAATTATAAAATAGGTGCCCAAGTGTCACTCTGTAAATTCGTATACAAACAACTTATGCTTCTGAAGTAATCACCATAAAATTTTAAAGTTGTTCAAGAAATTTACAGCCCCAGAACTTAAAAAACTGGCAGAGGACAGTAATTATCCAAAGTCCAGTCTTCAGCCTACTCTCCTGTATTTGCCTTCCCTTTCCCACCATAGGCAAGTACCACAGTTTTATGAAGAATGAAGAAAGGTGATTTCCTGCATTCGTGCATTTGGAGGTAGCTCCACTATTCATAGCATCTGACTGCTGAGAGTGCTTATTTATGGTTCAGATTCCTAGCTTATTAAAATCAGTTCATTATGAATTGGCATGTAAGAGGCATGCAAGTACTTGTTGCTTGGGTGAATGAGCAAATTAATAGGTGGATCATAAACCATGTCTACAAAACAACAATGGTGGGCAGACAGGACCTTTTCTTCCCTTTTCCTAATTGCAAACTGATTTCTCCAATGGATACTTGCGATGCTTTTCCTTTTCACAATATTAGTGTTAATAAACAGCGGCTCTTATCACAAACATATACGGGTAGTCTGCACACCTGAATTAATACTTAAATGTCCAAAGCAAGCAAGACAAATTTGAAGCACTGACAAATATGTTCACCAACTTTCCAAGGCAAAATATCTACTTACTGGTAACAAGACAAAGCAGTTTGATGATAGGCCAAAGAAAAAAATAATACTTTTCACTGGCTATAATACTCCTGTTTTAAAAATATATGAAGCTAGGCACCAGTGGCTCATGCTAGTACTCCTAGGTACAGGAGGATCTGAAGATCCTGGTTTGAAGTCAGCCTGGGCAGGATAGGCCATGAGAATCTACCTCCAATTATCCAGCAAAAAGCCAAAAGTGGAGCTGTGGCTCAAGTGGTAGAGTGCTAGGCTTGAGCACAAAAACTCAGGGACAGCACTCAGGCCCAGGACTGGCACACAAATGCACAAAAAGAACAAGCCAGACACCAGTGGCTCATGCCTGTAATCCTACTCAGGAAGTTGAGATCTAAGGATCACAGTTCAAAGCCAACTCAGGCAGGAAAGTCAGTGAGACTCCTATCACCAAAAAAGCTGGAAGTGGAGGTGTGATTCAACCAGTAGAGTACTTGCTTGGGCAAAAAAATGTAGGGAGAGTATTTAGACGCTGAGTTCAAGCCCCAGGGCCAGCACTATATGCATAAACAGTATTAACTTCCTCTTCAATGCTGTTAAAATAAAAGGAATTGCTTGCTTGGTTTCAAAATCATTTTGGGAAAGGAAGAAAATATATTAGGAATTATACAGTATCTTAAAATATGTCTTTTCTATTGTTTGTGAGATCTAAGTTTGTTCTAAAAAAAAAACAGAACAATGAATCCACAATTTGGGTTATTTTTGCATTAATGATGACTTCAAGGGAGCAAGAAGGAATCCTATGTAGAGAATATTTAAAAATAAGTCCTGTTTCATACCCACTGAGATAGCTCTAATAAAAGAGCCAATGATAACAAAGATTGGTGAGACTATAAGAGAATTTGTGGCCTCAACCTCACAATTCTCCTGCTTCAGTCACCCTGGTGTGAGAATTACAGTCATGTACTACCATGCTCTGCTTGGATGTACAGGAATTAGATCACACATGCATTGTTGGTACAGCTGCTTTAGAAAATGGTTTGGCAGTTCCTCACAAAGTTAAACCTCAAGCTACATGTGACCCAGATATTCTACTACTAGTGTACACCCAAGAAAAAAATGAACATTTATGTCCACACAAAAATTTGTTATAACATTATTCATGATAGCTAAAACAAATGGAAACCAAACAAATACTCATCACTAATATTTATATTCATATTTTATGGTATTTAGCCCTAACAAGAAACAATGCTGACACTTTATAACATGGTTGATAACAACATTCTTAGTGAAAAAAAAAATTCATTCTTTCAAGACCACATATTTTATGATCTCATTTCTTTTTTTTTTTTTGGGGGGGGGGGGTTCCAGTCATGGGGCCTGAACTCTGAGCCTGGGCGCTGTCCCTCAGCTCTTCAGCTCAAGGCTAACGCTCTACCACTTGAGCCACAGCGCCACTTCTGGCTTTTTTTCTTCTTTTTGCTTATGTGGTGCTGAGGAATGGAACCCAGGGCCTCATGCATGCAAGGCCAGCGCTCTACCACTGAGCCACCTTCCCAGCCCCTATGATCCCATTTCTATGAAATGTATAGACCGTTTTTTCTTTGTTTATAAAAATAACAGTGGCTACCAGGGCTGGAGGGCTTGGCAAAAATCAGAGTGGCTACTACTGAGCACAGGGTGATCAAATGCTCTACACTGGCTGTGGTGGTAGCTTCACAGCTCTGGACATGGAGTAAAGGCCACTTGACTCGCACATTTCACATGAGTGAATTACATCTTGATCAGACTGTTTTTAAACGTCCATAGAGGCAAACATGTGAAAATTCTCTATGAATAAAACACATGAAGTATTCTGCAGAAGGTAAAAATGGATATGTAAAAGAAAAAAACTAGTAAACAAACAAAATATCTGTGAGATTCATAACAAAAGCAGGAATGCTATAATATATTTCAAGGGCTGACACTTACAATGCATGCCATGAGGACTAGTGGCTGCAGCAGTCAAAACCAACTACTGGGGCTGTCAGCGGTAGAGCACTGGTTCAACTCGCAGCACCAAAAAACATAAAAAATAAAAACAAAACTCTAATTTATTGCATACATAAAGGGAAAATGTGGGTGCTTAACTTGGAAATTCCACTTAAAATGTCAAAATAATTTATTGAAGAAGAAATGGGATGAAGTTTATAATAGTTTTGACCTATTTTAGACAGATATTTATTAAATATTTATTAAAATGCTTAAGCTTGAAATAATACCATAGGCACAAGAAAGAAAACAAATATGAGCAATTCAATTCTATACCTTCTGTTCAATAAAACCCGCTTCTCCATGGCAGGTGGTACAGAGAACTCTACCCAGGGGGTTAATCAAAATTCCCTTAGAATAATTGAAAAGCATCTGCATTTTTCCCCCAGAAACCACAAAAAAGTCACAGTAAGCAGAACATATAATCTTGATTATTAGCACTGAGCCTGTAGCAGCACAATGTGTTGTCCCCAGAAATTAAGTTACAGGACACGATGTCACTGTGCGCTAAGTCAGTGATGTCTCCCCTAATGAGACTGAAAAACTCAAGGAAATCAAAAGACAGACAAGGACACTAATAAGTTGCATGTGTGATTTTCTGCTACTGTTGCAAGCAAAGTGCTTATTCTGCCTAATGCAAGCCTTCTCCGGGCTGGACGGTGCCCAGGGAGACCCCAGAGGTCAACGACCCCAAGCTTTCATTTTACAACAAAGAAAACTGAGTTTTAAGAAGGTCACACACCCAGTTTAAAGCACTACTTGGTCTAGAAATGAGCTCTTTCAGGACTCTTCTCATGAGGTATTTTTCTAAGTATATGTACTTCAGGGATATAGAAATAGAAAGTGAGGTGCTCTGAGAGCCCCAGTGCTAACAACTCGGCGTACAAGTGCCACAGTGAGCCACTGAACCTGAAGGTGCAGGGCCAAGGGTTGAGGACACTCAAAATTCCAATCAGAGTGACCAGAGTGTCAGCTAGGGAAAGGCAAAACTGGTGTTGTGTCCGGCCAGTTGAGGTCTGTGATTACATTTTTAGGAGCGGGAGAGACAGGTGAAAGAAAGCACAGCACAAGGCAGGTGCGAGGTGGCTGTGGAAGATGGGGACATGTGATATGGAACCCTGTTTCAGCCTTAATCTGCCTGCCACCTAGGCCAGGCTACCCCTGGTGCTGCTCTTAGCTCCTCATGCCTGGGCCTTTGAACTGGAGGAAGGGGTATAGGGCAGACCCAGACATCCACTAGATAGTGGGGCATGTATTTACATCAGTTTGTTTTTAACAGTTGGAACTTGATTAAATAGATCTTTCACTCTAAGTATGGCCTTAACAGAGATGATTCAATAAGGAAACTCCATTGATGAGCAAGCTTACACTTTAAAGTTTGCTCATTTTGCTACAATCAAGATTATAAAGAACGTTGAGCAATGGTGGCTCACGGATCTAGGCCTCATCTCGGACATAGGAAGGTAGCTTCTCTGGGGATGGGATCTGGGAATCTATCTTTCAACAAGCTTTCCGGAAGATTCTTATGTGTGATCAAATTTGAGAATCCCGGACATGCCTTCTATAAGAAAAGCATCACTATTTCTACATCATTATAACTGAAAATTAAAGAGCAACAATGAAATATGTATTGGTATGAAAGATCAAGAACTATAGTAATACACCACAATGACCTGAAATGGCCTACCTAATTTGACATCTCTTTACAATGGAGGTCAGTGGAAGAAAGTCTCAGAGCACCATCATAATACGTCCGATAGCAGAACTGTTTGCCTTTCCAATGAGCTTATCTTAAACAGCAGTGTTCAAGCACAAGGAACCAAAGTCTTCTTTGGTCCGGATTTGCTCCTGGTTTCCTTCATTACTCTTCAATGAAACAGATATCCTTAAGCATCTTACTCCCACAAGGCACACAACTAAGTATGTGCTTTACACTTACCATTCAATGGCAAATAATACGTTCCCTTAGAGGTCAGAACAAAGAAAAAATGGATTTTTCAAATAAAAATTTCCTTCAGATTTTTTTTTTCTGTAGACCAAACTAAGCACCAAATTGTGAATTTGACTGAGGTCAAATTTCAGATGATAATATATCTCTAATCAAACAAGCAAAAGGATGGAAAAATACAAATACAAATCAAACGAAGCAAAAGGAGAGTAGAACTGAACCATTACATAACAATGTCTGCTATTTCTGGCATTTTTAGGCATTTTACATTTTCTTATTGAGCACTTGCCATCTCCATAGAAGTCAGGAATGTCTATCTGATGAGAAAACTGAAGATCAGAGAGATTCATTGATTCTTTCAAGTTTACAGAGCAAGTACAAAGGAGATCTGAGATTCAAATACAGGAAATAAGGCTTTGTTTATTTATTATTCCTCTCCCTACTTCTGACAGCTTCAATACTCACTGACATCCTTATAGCAGCTCATAGAACTTTCTTTTGAGCATATAACTTGGTAACTCTGAATATTTTTAACTGATAACATCCTAAGATGTCTGATTTTTACAACTAACTCTAGGGGCTCTATGCCCTATTCATCTTAGAAACTGACTAGAACTAGAGGAAGTGATATAGGTAGACGTTTTCTAAAATTCTAAAGCATCATACAAATGTTAAGACACTGAGTTATTTATTAAAATTGATTGTATTTTAAGAATTGGGGCAAATGGCAATAGGATGTTGAGATAGGAAGTAGATACTGTGAAATAGTCACATGTAATATACATGATCCAGACATTAGACAACGTCATGGTTTGTAAATGATCTGTTAGTCTAGCACCTCCCTCTTAGACGTAGGCACTGCTGAGCTCCTGTCTGAGGCTGTCCTTGTGGCCAGCTCACCTGTGGCGCAGCTTCAGCGATTACCTCTACTATTGATGAGTACCACCGTGGCGCGCTCAGCCTTCACCTCTGTGCTGACCTCCACACCACTATGTCTCCTATGTCACAGATGCCTCCACGGTCTTTTGAAACAGAATGACAAAGTCCAACTACTCCACCACCTTTTCTCTGGTATCATTCTCTTCTGTCTGAGCCAATAAGATAGGAGAATATCTAGTGACACGGTGACTTCCTCCTTTCAGTGAATCCAAGGCCTACAATACTCCCATTCTGCATGGTCCTGCATCATCTAGCTCTTGCTACTTTATTTTCCCCTTGTAAACGGGCTTTTGTGTCCCTCCCTGCCACCCTCCATAGCAAGCTTGCTAATCCTGAACCACTTGGGGCAACCTAGGCTTTCACTCACTTGAACCTTTGTTTGCACTCCTACCTCAGCACACAGCAACTGGAGGCTTCCATCTTGTATTGTGGGTGACTTTTGAGGAGGTCTCCTGTTGATCTACCAGATCTCAACCTCTATCACATAGTAGCTGATCAGTAAAATAAGAAAATGACCTGACTACCATCTCGGCATTAGATGCCAGGCTTCAGTATCGAATGCAAAGGCAAATAAGATATGAAATGTAGCTTCTTTTCCCTGTAGGTTTACTGACATTTACTCAATAAATGAAATGTAGGTTCTCCACCAGAGAGCTATGCTGTTTGACTTGAACTTTTGTACCCATTTTGCTACAGTTAGAGAAAAACACAAAATGTACAATTCTCTCTGCTACTACATCAGCTAAGAGTCAAGTTATCATTTGTCTGTCTTAGCCCCATGGCTACTATGCCTTTTTGTTGTTGTTGGATAGGATTTCACTGTAACTTCCAGGTTGGACTCAAACTCATGGTCCTCTTCTCTCAGTCTCCCAAGTGCTGGGATTAAATGCATGCACCACCACACAGGGTACTAGTATGCTACTTAAGTGCAAAAACCAAGTCATCTTCACCTAGCTCACTTCCTAGCATATAAGAGGTTGCCAATTATTTCTTTCAATTTTTTGTTCATAGTGTATCATAAATTGGGCACTGATAAAGCTTGTATATTATATAGAACATTCATTTTCAAAGAACATAAGCTAAGCTAAGCTATATTCCAAAAGTTCATTCTTAGACTGGATACATGATATACAGAATATACATTACACATTTGATTAATTTTCAAAGTTAAGGTGACATGTATAGCCCATTTTATAAGATTTTATTCTATCCATAATGTGGATGAAATTTTGTATATTAGGAGAAACATGGGGTGCGATGCCATGGATTTACCTGTTGCTGAGGATTATGAGAATGTGTCTAAACATCTGGAAGCTTCATCAGCCCTCCACTCTGCCACCATCTGCATCGGGGTGGTGGGTAGTAGGCAAGGATCAGGAATAGGAGAGCAAGGATGGCGCCTGGAGGACATGTAGGAGAAAGGCTTTCTCTCTAAGCTCTGCACTTCACACCTTTCTCTCTCTTCCCATCCCAAGAAGGTGGGGAGCAGCCTAGCGTAGAAGCAGCAGCTAAGTCTCTGCAGGACCCAGGGTGGCTGCAAAGGCAGGCCAGCACAGGTGGCAGGTACGGGCATCAGTGTGGTACACTACCACATCATTCCTGACCTGCACTGGGCAAAGGAAGGGATAGGGTACAGTCTGACATAAATGTTGGAGGACTGCTATCATTTTAAGGTGTGAATAGCTAATGAAGCTCTCTCAAAGTTTCATTTTGAAGATGGTACCTGAACAAAAACACATGACATCATCTACTACGCTAAAAGAGAAGGTGGCAAGAAACACAATGGTAACAAATCTAGTCCTTTTCATTGCCCAATTATTTGGATTTCAAACAAATGGGAGTTTGCTCTACAAAATTCTAATGCTCATACATGAATTTCAGAAGAAGTAGAACTTTTGATGATGTTTATAAATTTATAAATAAAAATGATGCAAATTTTAGGCTGTGCAGTATCAGATGACATGATACAGCCCAAGCTTCAGCTCTTGCTAATTAAACGAATCAATTAAGAGACTGCAGTTGCCACTGGGTAGCTGCTGTTCTATGGTAGCAATAACAACCCCACGGGGAGGTCTTTCACGGCATTAAAATGCTGTCCTCCACAACTCCATCTGATATTATTAGAAACAGTTATTTGTGTCTTGCTGTCATATTAGTAGCAAAGGCAAATTATGGAAATATGCAGACCAGAATGGTCCCAGTATGAGATCAGGTTGGGTTTTCAGCCTCCAAGGGAACAATTGCTGAAATTCCAAAGTTCCCCCAAGTTCTTTAATGGAACCGGTAAATCTATCAGCACAGCATCCATTTCGAAGCTAGGTAAGGGTCACATATTGACATACTTTCCTGCTAAGCTGATACAATTCAACTAGATGAATTATCATATTAAGTTTACCCTCCTGAGTTAAAATGATGGAGTTGAAAATTGTTTTCGATGGTTGTCATTAATCGCTGTTACTTTGCAAATGCTTACTTTGAAATCTAATTGTCCTGGTGTATCAAGGGTCATATTAATAGCATTCTTAATGGTGATTCTTTGTAAAACATGTTTATTCTATGATATTATCTCTCAGGCTTTCAAGGCTAATAAGAAATAAAGCATATTTATTAACAATAAAACTTAATTTAAAATGTACAGTTTGAGATTTAAATTAACTTCAAGAACTTTAGCATCATTTAGTTTCATTAGGATCTCTGGCTAAGCTTCAAAGACATAGAATCTGATAGTTCTCAAGTTTTCTTGGGTAAATGCCAAGACACAGACATAAAGAGGCTGTTCAGTGGAGTCTAAGCTTAACTTCCCTTTAGAGCAATCGACATTGTTTTTCCAAGAAAAAAAATCAGTCCCATGAAATATGTTTGCCTTTATATTGCAGTCCTTTAAAAATCAAATATAAGATGAGCACTGGTGGCTCACACCTGCAATCCTAGCTACTCAGGAGACTGAGATCTGAGGATCTCTGGTTGGAGCCAACTCAAAAGTCCACATAACCAGCAAAAATCCCAGAAGTGGCTCAAGTGGTAGAGTAAGGCAGTTAGTGAAAAAATCTAAGTGGGAACAAGAGGCTCCAAGTTCAAGCTTCAGTACCAGTACAACCTCCCACCCTGCCCACGCCCCCCTTAAAAAATGAAAAAAGAACATATACAAAGGACTCCCCCATTGCCAGGCACTGGTGGCTCACGCCTATAATCCTAGCTACTCAGGAGGCCAAGATCTGAGGATCAGGATTCAAAGCCAGCCCTGGGCAGGAAAGTCCATGAGACTTTTAGCTCCAGTAAACCACCAGAAAACTGAAAGTGGTGCTATGGCTCAAATGGCAGAGTGCTTGCTTGCCTCAAGCTGAATAGCTGAGAGACAGTGTCCGGGCCTAGAGTTCAAGCCCCACAACCAACAAAAAACTAAAAAACTAAAAAAAAATAAGACTCCCCTCCCCACATCTATCCTATTGTTTAGCCTAGAAAGGAATTCTGATTCAGCAAGATACTAACACTTCCATTTCTTTGTGAGCTTATGCTATCTGATGAACAGGATTTACGGCTTCACCAAAATCTGCAAACAAAATACAAAAATAAAACCATTCTGGAAAAAATCTGAGACATGTAATTCTCTTCCTAAGTGTATGCAATGGAGTGGATGTTCGTGTCCTTTCCTCCTCACATTCAGATATGGAGGTGTGATGGTATACGCAGCAGGCCTCTGACCTGGCTCAGATGAGGTCATGATGGCATGAGAACCTTCCTTACAGAAGAAGAAAGCAGAATGTGAGCACTGCCTTGTTGTCAGCCTCTCCCTCTCCTCCCCCCCTCCCTCCCCCCCCCCCCCCCCCCCCCCCCGTCTTTTTCTGCCCCTTTCTCTCTTTCTGACTCAGATTTACTACTACATGGAAAGATGTAGAATTCTATTTGTGGAAAAACACAGTTCTTGTGTAGTAACTAAAATACCTGTAGGGGATAGGATATATACTTTTATGATTGTTAAGTTCAATTTAGAGAGGCCATAATATCCAGATAGTAAGGCAAACATTATCTCAGGTATTTCAGTAAAGGTAGTTTGTTTCTTAAAAAATGAAATTAAGATTTGAATCAGTGGACTCTGAGTAAGATTATTCTACATACGTTAGGTGGACCTCATCCAATTGGTGGTAAGTCTCGATGGGAAACAACGGACCAGCAGGCAGGAAGGAGGAATTCAGTCTTTGGACTTAAACTGCAATGCTTTCCTAAGTTATCAGCCTATAGACGTTCCCTGAAGATTTCAGATTTGCCAAGCCTCAACAGTTTCATGGGCTAATTCCTTCAAACAGACCTCTCTCTCTCTTTCTTTACATATATATAGATACACACAAACTCCCAACACATTCTGTTGGGTTCACTTTTATTGGAGAATACTGGCTAATACAATGTTTTATGACACTCATTTCATTCCCATAATTCACTTCATTTATTCCTATTCCACTTTATTATCAGAAAAGCAAGAATAAGCATAAGTCATAGGTTTAATATCTAAAGATTAAGTTATATTAAGCAAGTGCCCGCCTACTTATATGCAACGTATATGCTTATTATGCACATTGACTATACATACTCTGTACATATACTGATATTCTCAATAAACTGACAAAGCTCTCAGAAATGCCCCACATGAATGTGAACGATACCCAAAGACATGAATAGGCTGATCTCCCAAGCAATGAATGAATAGAGGGAGAAATAGTGAAATATACAGCTAATAAACAGAAAATTTTTAAATTGAAGTGAGTTTTAAAAGAGATTATTTTAAACAGGATGACCATTGGTACTAATAATTGTAATCTTAACAAATAAAAATATCTTATACATGTTTGAAAATAATTTAAGAATCAAAAACAAAAGCATAAACACATGAAGTTATTCCCAAAAATACCACTCATGATAGCAAAAAGTAATTTAGAAACAATCTAAATAACAAATAGCTAGGATTCAAAGGTAAGTACAATATATCACACCTACCTATCACAATGTGAAATATAGCTCCATTTTTAAAATGCTTATAAGTGTATCACAGCAATATATAAAATAATTGATAGTATTCAGGCCAAAAATTAAGATATAAAACTATGACTGGAAAGAAAAAAAAAAAAAAAAAAAAAACTATGATTGGTTTCTACTACAAAGATAGTTTTCAAAGGACCGAATAGAGAAAACTAGAAAAAAAAGTCAAGCTCAGTTTAAAAAACAAATGTTCCTATTTAATTTAAAAAAATGTAGAGAAAATCTTCAATAGAAAAAAGTTCTTAAAATACTCAACAAACAAATTTTGAAAGTATTTTCTTTTTCTTTTTTTTTTGCGGTTGTGGGGCTTGAACTCTGGGCCTGGGCGCTGTCCCTCAGCTCTTCAGCTCAGGGCGAGCGCTCTACCACTTGAGCTACAGCGCCACTTCCGGTTTTCTAGTGGTTTATTGGAGATAGGAGTCTCACAGTCTCTCCTGCCCGGGCTGGCTTTGAACCTCGATCCTCAGATCTCAGCCTCCTGAGTAGCTAGATTACAAGTGTGAGCCACCAGCGCCCGGCTGAAAGTATTTTCTCTTTAACAAAACATCCTCATTATTTTAAACTCTATCATGGAAACTTCTTCAATACATTAAGAAACAAACATCCTACAGAAAAATATCTCAATATAAGAACAATATAAAACCACAGTGAAGTCAGGTAGAAACACACGGGTTAAAATTAGCCGAGCACTTCTTTTTCTTATAAAATAAGAGGATACACAAAGCACTCTTTAGTACTTACCACTGTACCAAGAAACTGAATGCTCATGCGTCCACCTGCTTCTCTAGAAAGACACTGAAAAAAAGGAAAAGTATAAAATGAGACTGCATCTGTACACAAACTTGTAATGAAGGTGCTCATCATTCCACAAAAACCCACATGCCCATCAACTACTGAACCGATGAAGAAAATATAGTATGTTATTTCCACAGCAGAATAATATTTGGCCATAAAAAGTTATGAAGTATCAACACATATTCCAATAGAAGTGAGTCACAAAGTAACAGTGTTATATGGTGCCACTTAATAATAACTGAGGTTCACAGAGGTACACAGTAGATTAGTAGTTGGCTCAGGAGAGGAGAGAGGGGAAGGAACGAGGAGTAACTGATAACTGTGGAAGGGTTTTGTTTGGGGAATATGTTCCAGAACTGCATGATTACCGTCTGCTTTCTGGGCAGACTAAAAGTCATATAACTACATTTAAGTGGGTGAATTATATGACATCTGGCTGTTTCAATGTTGTTAAAATGAATTACCATTTATTTAAAATAACAAAATGAACAATGCAATTATTTTGTGTTCAGAATCCTGAAAAAGAACTTGCCTCTATGTTAGCTACTTATTTGTAAACTAGACACATGCAAAGTAAATACATAACTATTTATACATATTTTTCTCATCTGAACTTCATAAGTCAAAAATACCACTGATAAATGTGTGTCTATTTAGTACAGTAGACATAAATTACACTTTTCCCAGAACATCTTCAGCTGTAAAACTGCTCAATGTAATCCTAACATGTTCCTCAAGAGTCTTCTTTTTTGTGTCAATCAGAGAGGGCTATATGACTGAGAAATGAAGTAGTTTTAAGTAAACATCCATGGTTTTCTTTCTGAAGTCTCAGAGACAGTATCAGTGGCTTCTACTCAACCAAATACAATGAACTATTACAAATGTATCCTGATTTTTTTTTTTTGGGGGGGGGGGGGGTCGGTCGTGGGGCTTGAACTCTGGGCCTGGGCGCTGTCCCTCAGTTCTTCAGCTCAAGGCGAGCGCTCTACCACTTGAGCTACAGCGCCACTTCCGGTTTTCTGGTGGTTTATTGGAGATAGGAGTCTCACGGTCTCTCCTGCCCGGGCTGGCTTTGAACTGCGATCCTCAGATCTCAGCCTCCTGAGTAGCTAGGATTACAGGCCTGAGCCACCAGCGCCCGGCTGTATCCTGATTTTCTTCCCAGGAGTGGAGGTTAGCAATTCCAGTCTCTGAAAACATCAGGGTAATAATGGAACGTGGAGAGACCTGAGCTCCTTGGTTGGAGGTTGAAGCAATGAGGAGGAAAGTGGCTTTAATGCAGAGCCACCCTGCATCTGAACCTACTGCCAAGTGACCTGACACAACAGTTACTAGAACACTCTACATTCAAGTGGAGTAGAGAGGAGGAATATCAAAATCCATTTGCCCATCAATTTGATTTCAGATATTTTATACTTCAAAAATTATGGGTAAACAGAAAGATGAAGCCACCCAAATATCATAACCGTATAGCTCTCCAAACTGAAAACGCAATCAACAAAACAAGTGGAGACATAAATTGTAATTTAGCCCGGAAACCATTTCAACACTGAAGATACACATGTTTATACCAGGTGAACAGCCTTTATCCAAAATGTGTGGGACCAGAAGTGTTTCTGGTTTTAGAAAATTTGTTGCCTATAGTGGTTGAACACCAATATTCAACACTAAAGATTTTGGGGGCGCTTGAATTTTGGGCTTTTTATAACCTAATAGAAATAATATGCAGTATTGTATTGGTAAATACAAAAGGGAAAAAACAAAACAGAATGTGTATTTGTAAAAAAAAAATCTATACATTACAGAAAAACTCTAAATAATGCATGTAAATTCGTTAATGACTATTTCTGGATGGGGTGGTATGGATGTGTGTACATATTCTATCAGTAGTAGGACTGAAACCAAAAACCTGCACTTGCTAGACAAGCACTTCACACTTAAGCCACATCCCCAGCTCATTGCCTTTATTATTATTTTTTTACATAGATTCTCCCACTGGAACGTCTGGGGTTATGAACATGTGTCACCACATCTGCTGCTCTTTATTTCCATCAATCCATTCATTCACTCATCCATCCATCTGTGGACCACAGGGAGCCCTGGCAGCTGAAATAGGACCCACCTCCCAAGAAAAGAAGAGAAACAGAATTATAAAATGAGTATAATTCAATGTAAGTCCATGGTATAAAATGCATGAATTATTGTGACATAAGAGGAAAGACTAGCCATGAGCCTGTGGATCACACCTATAATCCTAACTCAGGAGGTTAAGACTTGAAGGTCAAAGTTCAAAGCTAGCCCAGGCAGACAAATATGTGGGACTTTCATTCTCCAATTAACCAGTAAAAAGCCAGAACTGTAGTTGTGGCTCAAAGTGGTACAGTACCTGCTGTGACTTAAAAACAAAAAAAGAGCATAAGGCCCTGAGTTCAATCGGAGGAGGAGGAGGAGGAGGAGGAGGAGGAGGAGGAGGAGGAGGAGGAGGAGGAGGAGGAGGAGGAGGAGGAGACAGTACAAAAGTTCCTCAAAAAATTTAGACAGAGCTACACATGATACAGTATCACACATTAAAGAATCTGTATTCCCATGTGTAATAAAGCATATACATGACAGCCAAGTTACGGAAATGACCTGACCTTCCATTAAAAGAAAAGTAGATTAAAATGCGCATATATACTTATTAGTCTTCAGCCTTAAAAAAGATGGAAATCTGTCATTTGTAACAATGTTTCTTTTTGATGGAAAGAAGAACACAAGACCTCTAGATGCTATTAATCCTGGAGGACAGTATTTGTTAAAGGACAGAAGCCCAACAAAGACAAATACTCTATGATTTCACTCATTAAAGCAATCTAAAAAACTAGTGGAGAGTAGGGAATAAAAGTTAGTAGAGGCTTAGAATGGTGTAGTGGTAGGATTAATGATCAAAGGATATACAATTTCAATTAGAATATGATTAAGTGATCCATTCTACTTGATGACTATAGTGAGTAGTGCAAAGAGAGTAAATGTTAAGTGTTCTCACACAAAAAAGTAATATATGAGGTAATACTCATCTGAAGTACCTTGATTTCACCATTCTACAGTATACACATATTTGAAAATAATATTTTATACATGATTTACAATTTTTGACAATAATCTTTTTTTTCCTTTTGTGATGCTGGGAATCAAATCTGTAGCCTTATACATACTAGGAAAATGTCCTACCACTGAGCCTCACCCGTCACCCTTATAAACTTCTTATACTTGAGAAATGGAGTGTGACAGGTCTATGTTTAGAAAGAGAAATTTCATTCAGAAGTGAAGCTTAATCTTTCTCAGAAAGAATATACAATTTTCCCACAGTAAAAAGTTAAACTAATTAAGTTCTCAAGTCCACAATAAACCCACAAAATACTCAATTCTTGCAATGTATCAAATGCATACCAAAACAAATATCAAAGTGACCATTTGAGAAGCTGATAGAGGAATTTTAATAAGAACTAAGACTTCTTTTCACAAAACATATTCCATCCACACTTGTTAAAATGTTGTGTCAAAAATATTTTATTCCTTTTCCTACATAAAATGGTACTTATAGTCAGATAAAAATTTCACTTTTCTTATAGTATGCTCCAACATTTACAAAATATACTTCTCATTTCTTTAAAAGAAAATTTTAGAGGATTCTTTTAACAAAATGATTTCAATATTTCCTAGAATTAAATCTATACAAAATTAGCACTCTTGATCACTTGCAAAAGCATTCCCCAAACAATAACCCAAATGTTCCAAAAATATCTTCCTGTGATATTAAAACCAGAGGTAATATCACCTTTAAAAGTAATGGTATGGAACAGTAAGAGGAAGAAAGAATGATTGCTCCCCACCCCCACCCCCGCCTCACCCCCTCATTGATTTCCAACTTGATAATAATTCTTTCAAGACCTTTAGGGTTTGTCTTAGTCTCCAGTGCAGCTGCCTGTATTATTTTCCACATTAACTATAATCAGTGTTGATACTATTCAAAATTCTCTTCCTCTAGTAGCCACTGAAATGTAATTTTCTAGTTAACAGCACAGTGTGTTTGTGGGGGTAGGGTAAGCAGGAGTTCAGAAGGATATTTTTCTGTTGTGTTAAATTTGCAATAACTCTTAATCATAAAACATTCTTATAGAGACCAAGACAACTGCTAAAAGCCCAGCACTATCATCCCAAAGCAGGCAGACTTGCATCAAAATTAATGTTTCAAGTGACACTTATACATACATCCCAGCAGTTAAATTGTGATTAAATTTTGAAGCATAATGAAGGGTTATTTCTGTTCTATTGGTGAGCTTGTTTCTAAGATGTGTAACCATAATTGATGTTTTCAGGAAAGTGAAAAGGAGATGGTTAATAATTACTCTTTCATTTCCTACTTCTTTAGGAAAAAAAATACTAACCTCTACTTATTCTAAGTTATATATTTACATATCCTACACTATCTAAATAGATGGTTTCATATTACATTGGGTGACTCTGGAGTAATCACATGCATATAGTACAACAATAGCTAATTATTTCTAAGAGGTGGGGGTGAGGAGAAACATCTTTAAAACAGGAGAAAACATTTATTTTAGGACTAGAAACATGCAGCAAAGTTGATTCACTTTTTTGGTGTGCGCGCACACCAAATACAGGCAAAGTATAGGCAAAAATGTAAGACTATATTATTTGCAGGCAATGTGGGAGGAATTTTAATCTAAAGTACTGAAAATAGCTTATTTTACCTTTCTTAATTTTCCAGAACAAAAAAATATACAGATGGGAGAAGAAGAGGGATTAGAAAGTTTAGAAAGACATTTTCCCATTATATTACATTTACAACTACTACAAATTATAAAGAATAACCATAATAATTAGTTTTCTTCCAAAAATAAATGGTTTAATTTCAAAAATCTATTCGGATTCTGTATAGGCACCACTTGTAAATATTTCACAGAGGGTTTACACAACATGCAATATTGTAAACTCACAAATTCCATGGATTTGGGTAATATTCTGCATTACCTAGGTCCACTAAGAAATTTAAGCATCATGTTATATAATTTCTTTAATATTCCAATTAACTCATAATATGTTTAATCTGGTATTCTGCAGTAAATAGCATGAGCTTCTTGTGAATACTATTCCATATTTGTCTGCTTTGCCATGGAGAATTAGTTCCACTTAGTTGAGTACCAATGACCTATTCAATATAGAATGCAGTAGTGCTACAATCATATTTGTACTGTTATTTATAATAAATTTATTCTCTGTGGAAAATATTTAAGCAAGAGTACGAAAAGAAAGAAAGGAAAAACTCTTCAAAGGGACACAGTGAATGGATCTACATCAAACAAATGCAGAAACTGTGAGACCTTAGCAGGATCTCCAGATATTTTCAAAAGTATTTAGCTACTCTTCAGTCCTGAAGACCAGCTGCTGTGAGCAGGTGGATAGAAGCAATCATGCCACACAGAGACACAGGCCAATGGCAGTTAGTCAACCTTGCTTGCAAATGCTCAACCATGTGACTATACAAAATGAAGAGCCTAGTCTGAAAATGCTAACAAAAAAGTGTATTAAAATCCAGCAGCCAAATTACTCTACAGGAAATAGAAAACTCTGAGATGCTCAAAGTAAAAATTTAAGAGCCCTTTCCAAGGTTAAAAAAATTACTTCACAGGAGCAGAACGTGGACATAGTAGGAGTAGCAGTAACTTCTATTTCTCAGCATGTTCTACTCCACAAAGATTTCAGGATGACTGAAGGAAACACAATGAGCTCAGCATCAACAAGACACAGCAAATCTTGTGTTGGATTTATATTTTTGTTTTGCTGAGACAGGGTATCGGTGGGCTATCTCGGCTGGCCTGGAATCTATGGTGGTCCTGGAGTGTCAGATCTAGGCATGTAGCATCCTATTAGCATTCTTTCGTTTTCTTTATCACTTTAATTAGATGTTACAGGCAGGAAATCAGTCCACTCTATAAAAAGGCCCTAATTTTTTTTTTATTTAAAACTTAAAGTTAGAAAAGTTTGTCATTGAGACGATACACTCATCTTCTGTTTCAAAGTTGAATTCAGTTTGTTTACTACTTATTCTTCAATTAGCTCATTCCACTAATGCAAATAATTTATAAATGATAAAATTCAAAACTTTGGGTGACATAAGAGAAAATAGCGGAAAAAATATCTCTTTTATCTAAAACATTGTCTGATTTATCTAGAATTGCCAGGTGCTAATGGCTCACACCTATAACCTTAGCTATTCAGGAAGCTGTGATCTGTAGCATCATGGTTTAAAGCCACTCCAGGCTTGGGAAAGTTTTCTAGATTCTACCACCAAAATTACCAGCAAAAAGCAGGGCTGAAAGAATGGCTCAAGGAGTAGAACACCAGCCTACCAAATTCAGGGCCTTAACTTCAAATCTCAGTACTGCCAAAAACAAAAGGTTTGTCACATGAGTTGTCTAAACAAGTAACATCATACACGTGACCTCTAAAACCTTGAATGTGACTGAGGAATGAAATTTTCATCTTTATTTTATTTTAAACAGAAGCAATACAATATTTTTCTTGTTTTGTTAGAACTCCACTCCACTTTAAATGTTTTATTATTTAAAATGCTACTATGTTGTACATATGCTAGTCACCTATATTCTTTCTACAATCATATTAATATTTTATACTTTTATATTTTATATTTTATCCTGTTGCAATAACATTTGCACATATTTTAGAATGTATTTATATAGAACATTAACACATTAATGAAATTAATTTCACTGTTTCTTCTTTTTGAAATATAGCTCCTAACAAACTGACAACTCTGTATATGGCTTATATTTAACCTGTATTAGAAAAAGCCAACAGTGTAGGTAGTTTAGAAGTCTTTAAATATCTTCCCACAAACAAAATAGGAGAAAGGTTTACCAGAGTTCATATTGCACCATTAGGACCTATTAATAAACATCATTACTGACACACACTATCTTCAATAAAAATAGTAGAAAAAACACTGATAAATATATAGCATTCAAATACTGTCATTTTCTTTTGGGGGAATAATGGTATTTGAGTGAAAATTTGTTTAATAATTAGATCAAGAAATAGGAAAAAATTATGCATGAAGTTCTTTATTCTCTTCAAGTGTTTTCAAAGTTTAGGCTCTCTATTATAAATTATTCCATTTCAAAATACAGAACCTCCTCCATCTTTCAGATAGCTGCAACATCACTGGCTCTATGCCAGTGTTTATCAACAATGATTAATGTTTTTTCCTAAAAGCAGCAGAAGAGAAAATGCATTAAAAGGGGGTGGGGCAGGTTATAGAGTGGAGAAAAGATAGTGTAAGGTAGATGTAACTGAAAAATAAATAATGACTGACAGCAGGTGAGAGAGGGTACTGATATGCACAAATCCCTGAGAAAGAGGAAATAGAACAGCTAGAGACAGACTCTTTTCTATATTAATATCTAGCTATACCTATCAGTAGGTGGTACTGTTGGCCTGAAACAGCTTAGGTGCTACCCAGGGGAAGCAGAAGCACATAGTTGCTTCATAAGCAAAGAACTATGGTAGTTCTGTATATGCAGACTTTCACCAGCCACCCTACAAAATATAGATTCTGCAAATGTTGGGAAGTCAGGAATTAAAGAGAATGGATAAAATAGCTAAGAAGGCTATTTTAGAAACACGGCTTAGAAGGCGTAGAAGAAAAAAATCAAAGTCTTAAAATAAGAAAGATTTATTTCTGATGTTCTAAAAATGATGATTATCCTTTTAACCATTCATCTGCCCACCTGTTTATTCAATTAAGTTTTTACATACTACAGCAACTCAGCAAGACAGTAGGAATTTAAAGGCAAATAAAAAGAGCAAATTTAGACCAATTAAAATATATTAAAAACCTATGGGATTTGATATCCAAATCATTGTACATGGCAAAATGCAACTAATCCTTTTAAAGGAAATAATGAGTAATACTAAGGTGGCGATTTACCGATGAAAACCAGGATGGTGAGTGGAGAGGGTGGTCTGACTGGATGAGACAGAAAAGGAGCCAGCCACGTACCTTGAGATGCACCCATCTTCAGGCAGGCAGAGGGAAAATCAACAAAGATGGCTGTAAAGCTTGGTGCCAGTTCTTTGCTTCTGCCACACTTTCAAATCCCTCTGTCATCCCCCCCCCCCCCCACCGCTAACATGATCCTCAGCACCCCTTACTTTAATACCTGTAAACGTGTCTCCAATCTCACCCTCATTCTTCTTCAGTCTACTCTCCACAACATAGCCAGAGTCCACAAGGTCCCAGGACACCACATTTTTGTTCCTATCACCACTTTCTTACTAAAACTTGTTCCATGAACAAAGCAGAGTCCACTCTAGATCAAGTTTTGCATGTTTTGGTGCCTAATCATCTTGCTGGCTCATCCATTGCCCTCAGCTTATTCTCTGATTACTAGGTATGAAACGGCAGTTTCCAAAGAGTGGTGTCTGGACTAGCTTTATCAGCATTACCTAAGAATGAAGACCTAAGACTATGGAGGTATCTCAGTGGTAGAATACTTGTTTAGCATTCCTAAGACCCTGGGCTTGATCTCTAATACCACAAAAACAAAAAACAAAACTAAGAAATGTAGACCTAACCCAGAGCTTCTAAACCAGAGTAAACACTTGTAGGTCCAATGATCTGAGTTGTTGTTTTGGTTTTTTTTTTTTGCCAGTCACGGGTCTTGAACTCTGGGCCTGGGCACTGTCCCTCAAGTCTTCAGCTCAAGGCTAGCGCTCTATGACTTGAGCCACAGCGCCACTTCCAGTCTTCTCTGCTTATGTGGTGTTGAGGAATCGAACCCAGGGTCTCATGCATGCAAGACAAGCACTCTACTACTGAGTTACCTTCCCAGCCTCTGATCTGAGTTTTAACCAGTCTTTAGTTGATTCTACAACACATCAAGGTTTGAGTCACTGATTTCAACCATGAATAAGAAGTACATTTTTATCTGAAGAATTCTGAGGGGGTAAAATGGATAAGTATTTGAGCATAATGATGAAAATCACATACTCAGGTCATACTACCAGGGTTCAAGTTTTGCTCAGTTTCTGCCTAATTTTGTGATCACAGCTGGCCTTAGTATACAGTGGTATGCTTAACAGCACAGATCCTACAGCAAGAATGCTTGGATTTAAATTCTGCTCTCTTGAAGATATAATAATAAATGAATTTAAATGGTATGAAATGATATGGTGATATTTCTACCATGGCTCTCAGAGAGTTTCACTCTCATAATTAGTATAGTTATAAGGTTAAAATATAAAATAAGACAGTGAGTTAAGATATGGAAGGAAATATAAGAAAAATGTAGAAAAAAAGTAATAAAATCACAGTCAAAATACAAGACTCAGTACTGAGAGAGTTCAAGACCTACTTTGAGAACAATTGGTTGTGTTGCCACAGAAATTAGTTCAGTCATCAAATATGAATCTTCTGCTCCCATAGTCTCAAACAGAGATAGATGTGAAGCAGGTATACAGTAGTCTTTATCTATGATCCCTTCATTTTTTTAGGTTCAAGTGTTTTTTAATTAACTTTCTGTGTAAAATAAAGTTAAAAAATGAGCATGCTAGCCAGGCACAGGTGGCTCACACATATAATCCTAGCTATTCAGGAGGCTGAGATCTGAGGATCACAATTCAAAGCCAGTCTGGGTAGGAAAGGCTATGAGACTCTTATATCCAATAAACCACTCAGAAAACTGGAACTGGTGCTGTGGCTCAAATGGTAGAGTGCTAGCCTTGAGCTGAAGAACTGAGGGATAGCGCCCAGGCCTAGAGTTCAAGCCCCATAACCAACAAAAAAACAAAAACAAAACAAGAATGAGCATGGTATGAGGAATTTGTGACCTTTATTCATACATGACAGACATATTTTTGTGTGATGGTTTTGTTTGGGTTTCTCCTCTGGAACTTTAAACCTCAAATATGAGGTTAGATGAAGGTATCTTGGCAGACCCCCTTCCATAGCTTCTATTTTAAAATGGAGGTCACTAGTTACACAGAACGCCCCATCAATTCTGGGTATCAAGGCATCCCTTCCATTCAGCACATTTTTACACTGAGGAATGAAGAGGTTCATATATTAAAAATTTTTGAAAGCACCTTAATTTTTTGAAAAAGTTGACTTTTTTGAAAAATATATGTACCATGGAAGTCAGACTGCTTGGCTTGTGTCTACCAACCTGGTTTGACAGAATATCAACTGCATTGGTAAGAAAAACATAAATACACGCAAGAAATAAAAAAAAAAAATCCTACAATGGCTAAAAAAAAATGTTCATCTAATTTTTTAAAAAGTTGGCAGAGGTGGTACCCATAGCTTATGCCTGTAATTCTAGCTACTCAAGAGGCTTGGATCTGAGGATCACGGTTCAAATCTATCCTGACCAGGAAAATCTGCAGACGCATCTCCAATTAAGCAATAAAAGGCACAAGTAGAGCTGTGGCTTCAACAGTTGAGATTATCTTGACCTGGGTCAGCACCCAGGTCGAGTTCAAGTCCCAGGACTGGCGCAGGAGGAAAGAAAAGTCAACAGTACTCTTTACTTACAACAAAATATAATACAAAAACCTTTTTACCTTGTCTTAAAAATATTAATTTAAAATATTACGACATAACTCAAGAGTCTCTAAAATAAGATCAACTGTCTTGAAACATAAAAACTATAACATGAATAAAATACAGCTTTTCCTCTACATCTGTATATTCAACACACAGGTTTTTAAACTTAAGGAGGCCTTCTAAGAAAATCATCAGAATGTTTACCTGCACAGTCCTCTGAGTGCCATCAACACTGACAGACAATAAGGGCAAAGCCAGGTTCCACATACTGGTCAATTTTAGTTTCGACCCGCCAACTTCCACCTGTTGTGACACCAAATAAGACTGTTAGCATGAAGCAAGACAGAAAGCTGCTCTCAAGTTCATTGCTGCATACAAAGCAGCAGCCACTTTAAACAGATGGCTCCCAAACAACCTGTCATGTTTACTGCTCCAGCCATGAAAGACAGGGCCCAACAGCAGAGCCTCCCCAGCCATCTCCGGGGAGAGGTGAAGGACCTGAGAACAGCTGCCTCCGGGTGCTGAGGCTTCACATGATTTATAGGAAGTAACAAACAGCCTTCTAACTCCACACCTATCTGGACATGCTACATTTACTGCAATTAGACAAGTAATGCATATAAATTCCAGTGACACCTTGCAACCCACGCAACAGGGCTTGCATATAATATCCTCTCCAAGGACCAAGGAAGAACTTCTTTCTGCGTTAATTTTAATGAAGGACTCTGCATTGTTATCTTAATTATACATAAGCTTTAATTGGGCAAAAATATTTGGCACTGAGTATCTGAAGTCCACTCAAACTTTGCGAAGTTCTATCATATTTTTGCCAAACAAAAAATGATGATAAAGTCATCATTCATAAAGATAGAAAGGCAACAACCAATCTTTCCAATGGAAGATATTCTTATGGAAAATAATTTAATTTTTATGTAAATAATACAAAAGCAATTTTAAAAAACTAATTTAAAGTACCAAATCTGAAGTTCTTTCTGCCCTTTCACTTACTAATGATTGTTCTCTAACATGAGACAACAAATAACATCATTACAGTCCACCACAGACAATCTAACAGAGGAACGTGTGAATATACTTAAGTTTTATAGCATTATCTAATGATTCCCCTCCCCATTTTCAATTCTCACACTTTACATCAGACATTCATTCCTTAAAATTAAATACCAGAGTCCTCATTGTCTTTTTTGTGAGACCCCTGAGGACTAGTAGAAATGGAGGAAGATGTGTAAAAACATTTTAGAACTATCTGGCTCGTCCAAGTATCCAGGCCTGAGGTCATAGACTCGGGGAGGTTGTAGGCTTTCTTAAATGAAGTTCAGCACTCAGCTTCATTGACAAAATGGTATGAGTACAACACAACAGACCAATGGAGGAGAAAGCTGGACAGATGACCCAAGCTCATAGTAAGTAGATGGCACAGATGAGTCCATGGCTTCAAGCAAATAACAGACTCCATGGGTAGCAGAAGCCTCTTCAATGTCTTAAAGCACCCAAAGGCTGAATGAGTTCATGACTCATTCCTCAACAAGGCATGGCCTGGGGCCTGGCAGCAAAGACTTACAAGGACAACACTAAATCTGGTTCTCAGCCACCACTATCATCATAACCATTCCTAAAGCCCAGGCACCTAGGGTGCAACCGTGGTGGGGGTTGGGGACAAAAAAGATTCCAACCAGTGGGTTACTCAAAAAAGAATATTTATACCAAAAAAAGGTAAGATTCTGTTACATGCAAATTTTTCTTCTCCCATACCTTATTAAAAGAAAGACTACATGTGATTGAAAAATAAACCACATTTCCTCATAGGCCTGATGCGTAAAGGGTACAAATTTTTACTTTAAAAAATCTGAAACAAGAAAGTCATAACTGCAAGTATAAAATATGAACAGCAAAAAAAATATATGAACAGCACCTATGAGTATTAAAGAAGGGAGGAGACCTGTTGAAAGCACCACATGCCTGCTCAGGCCCAGCAAGAAATACAATTTCCTCTAAGAAATACGACTGTGAGCAACCGATGAAATGATTCTGTTGATGCCATACTAGATGTGTGCACAGCCGGTGAGGCAGATACCATATTTCACAACCACAGTTTAACACCATGGAAAGTTGGGCTGTACTAAAAGAAGTAACTCCTGTTATTGTGCCCCATACACTGTTTATACCCAGTCCTTTGGAAAAGGTGGCTAAAGAAGCAGGACAGAAGTGGTACTAATTGTCACTAAGTTGAGAAAAGGTTCTAAAAACCACTACCATAACTGGGCACTGATGGCTCATATCTGTAATTCTAGCTATTCAGGATGCTGAGATCTGAGGATTTGGGTTGGAAGCCAGCCAGGTCAGGAAAGTCTATGAGAGTCTTATCTCCACTAAACTAACAAAATCTGGAAGTAGAGCTGTAGCTCAAGTGGTAGAGTGCTAGTCTTGAGAAAAAGCAGCTCAGGGACAGTTCCCAAGCACTGAGTTCAAGCATCAGGACCTTCACAAAAACAAAACATAACCACCACCACTTTATCTTCTCAATACCAACAATCAATGGGAAATGAGTCCAGTACAAAGGAAAGAAAGGGCAGATCTGGTGAGAAAACCAGAGTATTAAGCTGAAGGAAAAGCCACAGTCTACTTATGCTTATAGCCAGCCTTCCTATTACAACATGAACTACAATCAGAAAACAAGCAATATTACATATTGACATACAAGTTAGGAAAAAATATAGAGAGAAAAAGGTAAATAAATTAAGAGTATATAGCACAAGAAGAGCTACTCAAAGGAACACAGGAAGAGTTTAGATAAATAATTTTCCAAAGTCTCAAAGGCAACCATAGGAAACATGACCCTTCTTAAAGAAAAAAAAAAAAAAAAGCTCAAAGAAGAAAAACAAGGGTTCAAAGAAAAGATTATATAACAACAGAAGGAAATGAAAATCAAGCTGGTAGAACTCAGAGAAAAGAAAAGAAAAAATAACATTATAGAGATAAAAGCCACATTAAGACACAACCAAAAATAGAATGACTAAAAGAAACACCAGGACATAGAGAAATCCTATTCAACAAAACAGATAGGACCAGCATAGAACAATCTACAGTGGAAGACACCAGATATGGAGGAGGAAGAAAAGACATGCAAAAAAATGCAATTCTCTTTTTAAAGGTATATACAGAAATGTAAAGCCAAAGAAATGGTATTTTTATTTTATTTTATTTTTTATTTATTTACTTTTTTGGGGTCCGGTCGTGGGGCCTGAACTCTGGGCCTAGGCGCTGTCCCTCAGCTCTTCACAAGGCTAGCGCTCTACCACTTGAGCCACAGTGCCACTTCTGGCTTTTTTCTTTTTGCTTATGGTGCTGAGGAATCGAACCCAGGGCCTCAGGCATGCAAGGCAAGCGCTCCATCACTGAGCCAACTTCCCAGCCCAGAAATGGTATTTTTAAATAAGCAAAATTTGTAGAATGATGATTTTTATGGAATTTCAGAACTAAAGAAATAATTATGACAGACATTAAGAAATTATGTACAAGGAAGGAGAGAAAAAAAATCATGTCAGGGGACTAGAAAGGTAGCTCAGTGGTAGAGTGCTTACCTTCCATGCATGAGGCCCTCCTGGGTTTGATTCCTCAGAACCACCTAAACAGAAAAGGCTGGAAGTGGCGCTGTGGCTCAAGTGGTAGAGCACTGTTCAGGGACAGTGCTCAGGCCCAGAGTTCAGACCCCATAACCAACACCCCCCACTACCCCCCCCCAAAAAAAAATCATGTCAGATTTGAGGCTAAGGATAGGAGAAGGAAAATAGGGGAGAACAAAGGACAAGGTGACGCTGACCACGAATGATTAAACCCATAATCTGACTCATGGAACTGTAACCCTTCTACAACTACTTACAATAATAAATCATGTCAGACTCACACTGATACAAAGATCACAGAGCAACAGGTTCAAATACTGATAAGAGGAAATGATCTCCCTGGATTTTGTATCTAGCCAAAGTAGCCTTAAAGAATATCCCATTAAGTGTGTATTCTATAGCATGTAAAAAGTTAAAAGGCACTTTCTTTTCTTTTTTATTAGCTTAGGTTAGTTACATGGGGGAGGGGATTTCTTTGTTACATCTTCATTCATGCTTACACTATAGTCAGTCAGTCAGTCTTATCAAAGGGGACTTTCTTCTGTTTATTTTTTTGAGACAGATCTTGCTATGTAAACTAGGCTGGCAGGGACTCATAATCCTCCTGTTTCAGCCTCCTGAGTGCTGGAATTATAGGCATGCACCACCACACCTGGCCTTTTTTTTTTTTTAGAGGAATTTCATTTTTACTGAATAAAAACATTACTGTTCATGTACACATATCTGAATATACATTCAAATATTTGTAAGTAGTAAATACACATTTTGTGATATAGACTTTGCATAAAGATGTTAAGTCCAAAGAAAAATTATAGTTATTGACAATTACCAATATTTCGATTTTATGGTTTTCATCAGAATTTCTAAGATACTTCTGAATGTACATGTTATGAAGCACACGAGGATGTGACCCCCTCCTCACTATGTGATACTCTCCAACAATGCTCAGTGCCTCCCCTTAGGCACAGAGAAAGCGGAAAGCGAAGCTCATCTGGGTTGGTGTTGGATGGAGAAGGAAGTGGTGAAGAAGATGAGGGTACCTGTAAGTAAGTAACTATAATAGCAGGCCAGGAAATCTAAGCTGGACAAGGAAGATAAAAGCAGGCATGGAAAAAATAATGCAGGACTGGCTGCCTGTCTTCAACATCAGTAAGTAGGATACACAGGAGGGAATCCGAAGGTTGCCGAGGGGAAAAATGGTATAGTGAGGTAAAATGATGCTTTTCCAAGGAGAAGCAATTTCTAAGAGAGAGGAACAGTATCTAGAATGGTGTCACTTCACATATCTAAGGTGCCTATGCTAGAGAGAGAAAGTAAAGGTAAAAAGAGGTGGAACGTTCCAGAAAAGGCTGATATGGGGGGATCTGCAGCTCATAAAGAAGACAATTCAGGGGGCTCATGGAAAAATGGAGAAAAATTAGACAGATTACAGGCAAGGGCTGGGCCTCAGATCTAGGAAAGAATGGAGGACCAGAATGGTTCTCCAACACTGACTCCCTCCGGCTGCACAGCTGCAGCCACAGCCACACTCGGCCTCTGCACCTGCTCTCCTCTGCACCACTGCAGTTGACTGCACTCCCCACAGATGCCTCTGTATCTCCAAATGGTCTCCTCACCACAGCCAGTCATGTCAATGGCAGAGTGAACATCTTACAAAGCCAGAAGCAAAAAGGAAATAAAACTAGTATGAGAATTTGAAAATGGTGGTACCGTCTGCTTTTGATAAGTGTAAACCCTCCCCCCAAAAAAGAAAAAAAGAAATGAAACATGCAGTCTCTCGTATAAGGACATTAGACATCTCATCACTGTGCAATCATAAAGATTACACACTCATTTCAAGTCTTGGCATTATAAATTTAAATGAATCAGAGCAAGGCTGTGGTGAGTTGAAGTCATGAAATCCATCTCCACACACATTACTTTCTGAAAAATTTCCCCCAGAGTAATCAAAGAAATGAGTTTAGTTGAAATTTACTCAAAATAAGAATGTTTATGATGTTTAAAACAACAGTTCAAAAACCATGATTTCTGTCCAATTTTGAGAAGACATTTTCCCACACTTGGTAACCTACTGTAATCTGCATTCCACTGAAGCTTTTAGCTGTAGTTATAATACAAATGATGCTCACATGGAACATTCTCCATGAGTTGTTTGGAAAATTCAATTTTCCTACATACGTCATCATCAGGGAAAAAGAATGGACACACCCTAAGTTAACTTGATATTTGACAGAGATTACTTACATCCTTTACTACAAAAAACAAAACAAAACAAAAAAGCACTTCCTCAGATAGCCTCATGACACAGTAAAAATATTATAGCTTCTGTTGTGAAAAGCACCTACTCACCATTTTTTTAAAACCTAACATAGGAATGGAACACAAAACAAAACATGTGCCTTTTTTTTTTCTAAAAAGTAATACAACTTTGGGAAGATACAGACTAAAGTGTTTCCAATCCATAACATGACTTTTTCTGTTGCAACGCTAAACTCATTTCTTCATAGACCTAAGATGAAAATACAGATATTCCACCATTTTAAAAGACTATGTCATAAATCTTACTCCTATTTCTGAAAATGAATAGTAAACAAATTCAAGCAATGCTATTATTTTAGAAAGGAATAATCTTTAATAGTCTTTGATCAGCTTTCATACTAGATTTTGTTTGTTTTTTTCCCCCCTTATATTTTGTTATTTGTTTCTTTTCTGAGAAGTATCACTATGTAGCCTACACTGACCTTGAACTTTCAGTCCTTCTGCCTCTGCCTTCCACGTGATGGAGTTACAGTGTGCACCATCATTCCTGGCACAATGTATCTTAAAAATGATTGTGCTACACAAAAAAGTGGAAAAGGACCTAGAGTTTTCAGGTTTGACTCCTTAAAATGCAGACTCAACCCTCTTTTCCTCTCATTTTACAGGTAAGGAAATTAAAAGAGCCATATAAATTAACAGTAATTTATAGGAGTTACCTTGCAATAATCCTCAGGGTATTTCCCTTAAAACATGTCAAAAACAAAAACAACAAATATACTGTAAATACTAAGAAACAGTGCTAGGGTACAGTAGGTTCTCATTGCCTGCAGGTACTCTGAAAGATGACTGTTCGAAAAATAGAGATATTTATTGCTTCTTTTTTGTTGTTTAGGTAGGTACCTGTGGCTCATGCCTGTAACCCTAACTACTTAGGAGGCTGAGATCTGAGGATTAGGATTCAAACCAGCCTAGAGAGACAAATCTACCAGACTCTTATTTTTAATTAATCAGTAAAAAGCTAGAAGTGGAGGTAGGGCTCAAGTAGTAGAGAACCAAACTGAGCAAAAAAAAAAAAAAGGTAAGCAAGAATGCAAGGCCCAGAGTTCAAGTCCCAATACTGGCACACATATGCATGCAAGATTGTTCAATTGCAAATCAAGTAGACAATGAATATATACATCCTTCCCATTGACAAAGGAATTTGAATGGCACTCACTTAATAAAATACAAACATATATTAGGATGTCAACAATAAAAAGTATATAATTTTCTTATAATTTAATACATCTAATAATTTTGCTAAATTATTTGCTTCAACATTTTACTTCTTAGGTAAAACATGACATTTTTGTACTCATAATAATTAATGCTTCATTACAAGTTGTCATGTCCAAAACGAGCTTTACAAGGTCGGTGTGGGGGGTGAGGGGGGAGGGGGGGAAGGGGGGAAAAGGAGAAGGATTGGGATTGGGGGGGAGGGGGGAGGCTGGGAAGGGATGTGAAGGGTAAACCAAAGGAGGAGGCTGCAATGCTTGGTAAGAAATGTACGCATTATCCTGCCCATGTAATTGTAACCCCTCTGTACAGTATGTTCACAAATAAAATTAAATTAAAAAAAATAATTAATGCTTCATAACATTTCAGTATCAACTGTAACCCAGGCTTAGATCTTCATCTAACACAAAAACAGAAGATTTCTCTATCCAATTCTTCTACTTACAAAAATATTATTCTAAAATATAGTTGTAATAGTTCTAGTGACCTTCCAGAGGGAAATACAACGGCTATTTTGTGAAAACAGACAAGCATTTTGTATAAGTTTATTCTTTATCACTATAATCTTGGAAACAGTCTTGGTTCTCTCCTCAAAATATATACAATAATGATTAAAAAAAACATTGAGAGGAAAAAATTATATTAAGTGAAGTAAGTCAGACCCAAAGAAACATAGGTTTCCCTTATTTGCAATAACTAGTATATGTCTAGGATAATGTTACCAGACAAGCAGAAAAGGTCAAAAGCTGTGTACATATGACCATATAAGATGATGCTAAGTGAAATGAACCCCAAGATAGGGACACAGAGGTTTTATCTTTGTTGCTGTTGTTTTTTAATGTTCTATGTGATTTTTTTTTGTTTCTTTTGTATGTTCTTCCCCCATGGTATAACCCCTGTTCAGGTCACTGTACTTGATTCCGGTACCCTGCATCTTGTATATACATTTTTCCAATTTGGGGAGGAGAAGGAAAATAACAAAATGTTGAGACAAAGATACAGGTTTGACCCACTGTAACAATGAGATGTACAAAACACTATGTTGAAAATGAACTTTACAATTTGGTGGGGGGGAGGGGGAGTTGGGGAGATAGGGAGAGAAAGTATGGTAGGGGGAAAATAAAGGAGGGAGTAACAATTTCAATAGGAAATGTTCTCATTACCTTACTCATGCAACTGTAACTTCTCTGTACAGTATCTTTACAATAAAAAATATATACAAAAAAAAATTGAGAGGAATTAGACATAACTAAACTCCATCACTCTGTCACAAAAGATTATATTAAATATACATGTGTCATAAATGTAATTAAGTATATCTCAAATGATGTGAATTGTAAAATCAAAAATTGGGTTGTCTAGTTTCTGTTTAATTATCACCTTATTAATTGATCAATCAAACCTTAATTTCAGTTATATGATTTTTAAAAAGTATCCTACACTATTTTTCCCACAGTTTAATTATAGAAGTAGTTTCTTTTGAATTGGTGTGATAAGGTCACTGTCTGAGGATCACATTGTAAATTATATCAGCTTAATGAATAATTCCAGGTAGATGAACTTAACAGAAGGAACAACAGAAGCTCCACTTCCGGATCTGTTAATAACAAAAAAAAGAAAAAAAAGACTTTTGCTTGTTCTTCTATTTTCTTTATTTTTCTAATCATTCCTTCTTCATTATTTAGCTCATAATTTTACCTGATTCCTTTTAATATTTCTTTTGATTTTCATATGCATTTCACTACCAGACATCCCCTAATAAGATCCCATTACGCGAGCTATAACTCAGCACCTGAGAACACATATAACCAGCATATATTCCCTAAGTAGGGAAAGGACATTCAGATGTCTAAGTCTTTTTTTCTCCCTGTATTTCTCCATATTACAACATGCTATTTCCTAGTGCTCTTACCTACTTTATGTATCTATCTGAGGTCAGTCGTTCTAGCACTGTGCTCTCATTGTGCACGCTCTCTCCCTCTACTCACAGTCTGATGTCTGCCACACAAAAGCTTAGCAAGAAGATGGCCACCTTTGAACAGGGGAGTGGGTCCTCATCAGATGTCAATTCTGCCAACACCCTGATCATGGACTTCCCTGCTTACAGACTCAATATCTAAGTGTTTTTCATGTAAGGCAACCTGTCTGTGGTATATTCATTACAGCAGCCTGAACTAAGACACTAAGACAAGTTTTAAAGAGGAAAAACAGGTTACTTTGTAGAGTATATCTCCATTTGGAAGCATGTTTTGTCATGATTTGTGCACTTTAGCAGGAATAGCACAGTAGTAATGTGCTGTCTTCAACATCAATCAGGAAGTATGTGTCAATATGTTCCACCACCAGGGAGGTAACTCTATCACTGACTAAATGGTTTGTCCCAACTGTGTTCATTACAATGTTATCTACTAAGAAAATTATCCAGGTGGGGGGTGGGGGGAGGATCAGGTGGGGAAAGGGGGGTGTATGGGAAAGGGAAGGGGAAACCAAGAGGAGGCAACAATGCTTGATAAGAAATGTACTAGTTATCTTGCCCATGTAATTGTAACCCCTCTGAACAGTATTCTCACAATAAAAAAAAATATTTTTAAGAAGAAAATCATCCAAATCAACATCTATGTCTAGTTATAAAACAAACAAACAAACAGTTTCCACTGACCAATCCAGAACCAGGGGGCTTATTCTGTTCTATATTTATAAATTGGTCTTTCAAAGGCCTCTGTAACCTAGAAATCAGATGATCATGGTTCGAGGCCAACCCAAGCCAAACAAGTTGATGAAACTTCATCTCTGTCAGTGGCTAGACACAGTGGTAAGGGGTCTGCCATCCCAGATATGAAGGAAACACAGGGGCTGGGCACAGTGACATATTCCTGACACCCCAGAGATGTGGGAAGATACAAATAAGGCAATTGCAGTACAGCCTAGTAAGGACAATAAGCAAAATTGTCTCAAAAAATATGCAAAAAGGGCTAAAGGAGCCAGGTGCAGTGGCTACAGCCTATAACCCTAGCTACTACAGAGGCAGAGATTGGGGGATCATGGTTCAAGGCCAGCTAGACATTAAAGTTCTTGAGACTCGATTGCACTCAGTGGCTGGACGCAGTGATGGTAGCTAGTCACTCCTGCTGACATGGGGAAACACAAGTAAGGGAAGATCATAGTCCAAGTCAGCCAGGACATAGAAATCAACACTCTACCTTAACAACTAAAAAGACAAACAGAGGATGAATGTGTGACTCAAGTGTTAAACTGCCAGCCTTTCAAGAACTTTCCATTAAAGTCACTTGTAATTAAAATTACTTTCAAGGTTTGAATTTAATTTCTAGCATGTCCCCCTTCTAAAAGAAAATGGCTGGTGGAGTGGCTCGTATAACAGTTTCTGCCTAGTGAGTGTGGATCTCTTGAGTTCAAGACCCTAGTAATAAAAGAAGAAAGAAAAGAAGGATGATAAGAAATGTACTCATTATCTTGCCCATGTAATTGTAACCCTTCTGTACAGTATTTTCACAATAAAAAAAAAAGAAAAGGAGGAAAAGGAGGAAGGAAAGGGAGGGAGGAAGGAAGGAAGGAAGAGGAAGGAAGGAAGGAAGGGAGCAAGGGAGGGAGGAAGGGAGGGAGGGAGGTAGGGAGGGAGGAAGGAAGGAAGGAAGGAAAGGAGGGAGGGAAGGAGAGAGGGAGGGAAGGGAAAGGGAGGCTGATGACAAACTAGAAAATCTTCCCAGAGCCCTATTGCCAATTGGCTATAGTTCCACTCACTTCCACTAACCAGTTGGAAATGCAGCTTTATTGCATCTGAGGGATTTTACTATAGTAATAGTCTCAAGCCTGCAACCTACTGTTCTGATTTATCTTCTCTTTTTGTCTGGCATTTTGCAGATGTGCACAGGTACTACTATTTCCACAGCTGTATTCCTAATAAATGTTTGTATGGCCTTCCATCCATCCTTACTTGCTATGTTTGCTAATTATTCTGCTAAGTTTGCTTTTGACCTTTTATTTCAAAACTCCTCATTCCACCCATACATCATCCCTTGTCTTCTGCTAAACTGGTCAGTCTTGGCTTTAAATTTCTGTGATATTTTGTACAGCCATGTATTTATCAAATAATGTCTTATGACAATCCTGTCTAAACTTTAACACCTCCCCACTAATGTGGGCACATGAGCTCAGCACCCCTTTGTGTTCCTCACAATGAATTTAGCACATGAGGATCTTGAAGCATGATACATATCAATTATTAAAATAAAAATTATGTGATTAAGATATATAGAACAAAATCTTTTTCCTTTGGGATGACATCTGTTGGAAAGCTCTGAAAGCTGCTCGCAACAAAAGTATCGATATAAAATTGACATAAGCATAATGATTCACTTTAATGAATATTTTTCAAATGAGTTATTTAACTTTAGATGGTTCACCACTGTTATCATCAATATACTATTTTGAAACTTCCCAAGGTAACTTTGGTAAAACTCATAAAGGAAATTTTAGGTCAAAATATTTTATTTGTATACTACTATGATGCTTAAATTTAAAAATCCACAAATGCCTACAATCCCAGTTATTTCAACTATGCTGGGGACCTCATTCAGCTATTTTGTAATACAAAAATGTATAATAGAATCTACACAGAGATAAATATCTCGTTGCCCGCCCAAGGTATATATATAGTCCAGCATACTTAACAAGATACATTTAAAGAAAGGCAGGCAATAAGAAAGAACTCCAAAACAAATTAACAATGCTGCCAAAAATTCTAGCCTATTTATAGGGTTTCACTTTCATGTCCACAGAAATAAAATTATCTATTTAAATTGTTAGATAAACCATTTGGAGTGATGGCTATGAACAAAGTAGGCCTATTATTTGTAAAGCTGTGCTTTCAAACACAGAAGAAGACTAAGTTAGGCACTTTTCCAGGAATCTTGGAAAGAAGTATGTCATATATATATATATATATATATATATATATATATATACGTATATATATATATATACATATATATATATACACTTTATATATTCTATATAAAAATACTGTTATATATGTCTTATACACTATATATAAATAATACTATATAAAATGTATATTATATATAACAGTATTGTGTGTGTGTGTGTGTGTGTGTGTGTGTGTGTTTGAGTAGACATTACCAAAAAATAAATAAAAAATATCTACCCAAACTGTGGCCATACTGAAAGTTAGCAAAGAAAGGAACAGGCAGAAAACAATTAGGACTAGTACAAGAAAGTAATGGGCAAATTATAGTCATTCTTAAAGATCTCTAGATAGAAACTAATTTTTTTAAATGGTGAAATATTTCTGCAGTTTAATTTTTTATAATGTTATAAAAATCTAAAGTATTTCAAGCAAGGTTATTTTGAAATAGGAAAAGAATCAACTCAATTCTCAGTATAAGCCAAAATTGTGGGAAAAGAATAGTTTGAAAAATTATCTTTATTTCTTTACCTCTCATTAGCTAAAGCTTGACGTTTTGAAGTTTACTGTTACATTATTTGCAGTAAATCTCAAAGAGACATGCATTAACAGCAGAACACAAAATGGATATCAATTGCTTTATGCAAAGGGGGGAAAATCACAATCATAGCTGAAACAGCTCAATTGAAAACAGTGTTTCATTGATTCTTTCCAGCTCTTCACTCCCAAGCTAAAGCCACTAGCAAAAGGCTCTGGGTGAAGGAAATCACTTGACTAGTTTCTTTTGTTCTGTGCTGTTTAAAAATATGTCTTTATTTATTTTTATTAAGTCGTTGTACAAAGGGGTCTCAATTCCAACAAGACAGGTTATGAGTACAATGCATCTTGCTCAATGTCACCTCTTCCATCATTCTTCCCCATTTTTCCCCATCCCTACCCTCAAGTTGTGTAATTCAATTTTTACATAGTGTGCAGTATTTTAATGACCCTTCCTCCCTCTATTCTTTAGTCCCTCCCCCAAGAACATGCTTCAGTTTCCTGGTTTTCATTTTGTTAAGTGATTCATTATCAACTAGTTGGGTTTTTTTTTCAACTAGTTTTTAATACAAGTGACTCTACATTATTTAGAGCAGGGAGAACCAGACAGAAATACCTACATAAACAAAATAAACTAAGCTCTCTCTCTCTCTCTCTCTCTCCCCCTCCCTCCCTCCCTTCCCAGATAAGGGACAGTACTTTCTTTTTGGAAAGAATTTCTATTGACAAAAATTACAATACTTCTAACATTAAGAGCTAAGAGTCAGCATAACATAACTGAGGCCTTCTATTATGATAAAGGCTGGTCTACAGATGGGCAGACAGAGGCAAAAGGCTGCTGCAATAACTAAAACCATCCAACCAACCTAACAACCATCCCATTTGATCTAGGTGGCGTTCAGAAAGCTCCTATTAAATGCATCCTACTGGGATGTCAACACATTCACAGGAGGGCAAATAAGAGCTCATTAATTTATGCAGTTCTCAATGCAGATAATAACTTCTTATGGAAGAGACTGGTAAGTCAGGCACTGGTGGTTCAAGTTTATAGTCTTAGCTATTTAGGAGGCTGAGATCCAAAGCATAGTAATTCAAAGACAACCTAGGCAGAAAAGTCTGAGAGGCTCCATCTCCAAAATAACCAACAAAAAGCCTGGCTGGAGGTGTGGCTCAAGAAGTAGAATGCTAGCCTTAAGCAAGCAAGCTTATGGAGAACATAATGCCCTGAGTTCAAGGCCCAGTTTGAGGGGTTGGGGGAGGCAGGGAGGAGGAACTGTGCTGGAAAAGATGAGACAAGTATAGAAACCTTCCAACAACAGGTAAGACAACCTTGCAAATTAAACCAACAGCCACCTCTGTGCTGCAAACAACTGCAAACACACAGAAACAAAAAAGAAGAACTTATTTTAAAAGTCCAGTATACCCATCATTGTAGCTCAAAATGTACCCATTCAAATCCAGTCTTATTTTGGCTACATTCCCACTGATTTACCCACCTGCAAGTCCCAGATTTGTTTCACTCATAAATAGTTAAGTTTAGCCTCTACAATGACATGCATCAAATTAACCAAATAAATTAATATCCAGTAATAGCAGTCATTTCCATTTAATTCACCACACGGACTCTGTCAATGACTGAAGCAGAAGTGGGAGGGGCCGCACTGAGAGTGGAGAGGGAGGGGGAGGTGGACAAGAAGGCAATAGAGCAGAGAGCCGTAAAAGGTTACCAGAAAAACAATCAGTCATCACATACACTGCATATTATGACTTCTCCAATTTCTATTTATTGAAGGATGAGGTCAGAATAAAGTGTTCCTGTTAGTCTGGGTCACAAAAGTAATTCAAGATGCATATAAAAATGCTTATTGTCATTCAAGTTCTCTAAACCCATTCAACCATTCAGCCCTTTGCTTTCTGATAAGACTGCCAACAACTATGCCAATTAGTGTCAATTGCAATGTTAGATTTCATAACATCTGCACCTGCTTACCAGTTGGTTTACCCTGCAGAAAGGAGTGACTGATGGTTCCGAGTTCCAGTAATACTCGACACTAACTGGTTGGTTCTGAGTTAACACTTGCAAATCTACAAATTCACCAATTGGGTTTTATAAGACATACTTTTCCAAATTAGGTTCTAGTTCTACTTTGTGGTAAAGGGGAGAAATTTAGCCATTATATTGTAAACTATAACTGAGGATAATCTAACATATGAGAAACTAAGACTATTACATATTTCTTTCAAAGAAATACATGTATTTATATAATAAATATATGTTACAAATACATGTATTTGTAAGTTGAAATGAGATATTTCAAAATTGGCAAATGTTAAATTTATGTATTTCCTTTAAACACATAACTCACTTCCAAGAAACACTTATTCATACTTTTGGGATGTTTTCACATCTAAAAGAACAAGACTTAGGCTTAAGATATGTTATAATTTACAAACTAAAACCTGAAGCACATGAGAACAGGAAAAGCATATTTAATATTTGATATTCTGTATCCTCATATTAGTCTCTATTTCACTTTTACTTTTAAATAGTTGCTCACAATTTAAAATCACACAATACTTTTGAGAGAATGAATACAATAAATCTTTAATTTATCCTTGGATCAAAATGCTTTACTTTATTATAATTAATTTCACTTTCACAATTGAAACAGATTGAATGTAGCTGATGAAAGCTACCAGAAAGAAGTAATATAGTGGTTAAAAACAAAGTGCATTACTAAAGAGAAATAAAAATTGCATGTCAATATCTAAAAGTATGGGAGAGATATATAATGTAGCACATTCTATCTACTATCTAGTGTCATTACTTAAATTGCTACTTTTCCTCAACAATCTATTCTCCAGCTCTAGCAAGTGGAATAAATGGTAATTTTACCTGCCAAATTTGGCACAAAAAAGGACAAGCAACTTCATTAACAGAACAATGCTTTCAATATGATTTTTTTCCTTTTTCCACCCAGTGCCAAATAGTAGAACAATTCAAATCAAGAAATCTAAGCAAAATTACCTCCTCTTGTTGAAGTTTTACATGCTTGAATAAGCAAATGATATATACAGAAAGAACACTAGCAAGAATATCCTTGCAACTTAGTACATTTCTTGTAGTGCAGCTTAATTACAAGCTGGAATGCTGCACTCAAGCAAGAATGAAACACCTCTTTCCTGAAGTAAAGTACTCTATGTGTGATATGGTATGGTATACTTATATGAATATATAAAATACTGTGGAGTAGATTAAACTAAAAGACCAGATTTAGAGTAAACTTCTAGTCAAATGGCAATTGATAAATCTAAACCAATTATGTGGACTAGAACAGAATAGACCTTCAATCTTTGATAAACTAATAGAAGCCACACCACTACCACCCACTACTAGCAACACTCACACTTTCTTGGTGTTTTTAGTAGTAGTCCATAAACAAAACTTTAAATTCTTCTAAACATGTTTTAAATTCGATCATGAAAGCAATAAGACCATCTCTTCAATTAAACATGCTCAGCTTCAAGGATTAAAGAGATTTACATGCAGCCAGCTCTTAAGTAACTGTCACTAGCTTTCAAAGCTGTAAGTACTTTTTGCCCAACTACATTAATTTTTCAGTTACTCAACTAGGTTCTCCAGATACTTACAACAAAGGACTGTGCTACACGTATAATCTCTCCTTGTTTTCTTTAATCTTATTCCCTATAATACCTATACAATCTCATATCTAAATGTAATTGACAGATTTTATCTTTAAAAAAAATGACAAAGCAAAACAGTATCAATTTAACACCATACTGCCTTGATAAATATGACTAAGAGCAAACACAGAAGCACAGTGACATGACAGTCATTTATAGTAAGCTCTGAAATTTCAGGCAAGGTTCATTTTTGTTAATCTTTAAATAAGTTAGAAAATACCATAACCCCCTTTAGAAATAAAAATGTTTCCCCTTAAAAAAAAAAAATAGGGGGAACACCACTGAATCAAAACAGAACTTTCCACATTGGTGATATCCAGATTATGAATGTCTTTTGGTTTTAATTCCAGCTGTTAAGATTTTGTCACTTGTTTAGAAAATAAAAGTTAAACCGAGAGAGAGAGAGAAAGAGAGAGAGACAGAGACAGAGACAGAGACAGAGAGAGACAGAGAGACTAGAACATGTTTGGGTCTTAATATTAATCAGTTATTTTAGTATGTATTACATTTACTGAACCTTCAGAACAATCCTACAGTGGTATCATCAGCTATAGTTTGCAGATGCCAAGCCTGAGGCTAGAGAAGTTAACTGTTCAAGATTTCCACAGCAAGCAAAGGAGCACATCTAAATCCAAGTTGATCTCAACCCAGCCACTGGTATTTATTGGTAAGGATATTTAAAGGTAAAAGCACAACAGCAAAGACCAATATTATGTGGTAAAGAATGATGATTCTGTAATTGCTGAGGTAAGTCATGATGTCTAGAGTTCATAACAGCACCATAAATAAGGAAAAGGCTCTAAATGATGAAGAGACAATCTCCCAAGAACAGGATCCAGCCCACCCCTGCACCTAAACAGTGTAGGTGCGCCCTACAGTGGGCAAAGGAAAAACTGCAGGGTCTTATGGGTCACCACCAAAGGGACAGGGCGGGGGAGGGGGAGGAGGAGGGGGAGGGGGGGGACAACAACTGGGGACAGGAAGGAAGGGGAGACATCTGTGATGACAACTCGGGACGGGAAGGAAGGGGAGACATCAGCTTTTCTCGGGAAAGTTTTGCCAAATCAGCCATCTAATCAAGACTATTTCTATAGTTACATTCCATATAGTTCATTATATTCTCAAAAAAGTGTATCATAAAGAAAATGAGATCATGAAGAATAGGATCTCAGGAAAGTAACTGGTACTCACATGTCCTGTTGATACTTGTATATTCCTATTTTCTTATTCTTAAAACTTTACACAAATGTTTTCATACAATGGAAATAGTGTTGATAAATAAAGGCAATGTTAGATTCTTTTAGAAATAAAGTTATATATGGGTTTGTATGTATGCATGTACATATGTATGTACAGTGTTACAAACGTAAGAGACATAGTTTAAATCCCACATTCGGATTACTGTGCTAGTTTATACATAGGATCGCATTTGACCTTTATAAGGAATATTATCACTATCTTATAGACAAGAGAAACTAAGGCTCAGGAGAGATAACTAACCCTAGCTTGGGTTTCAGAGCCAGCAATTCCAAGATTGGCATTGAAATTCAAGTCCTTATCTTCTCCTGTTCCAGCACTTCCTCAGGCACTAGCTTGGCAGTGGCTCTCAGGGGTTAAGGAATGTTCTTCAAAGGTTGCATAACTGATAAGAGCAGAGGAAGTTTCTTGGTCTTCAAAGACTGCTTTTTTCTAAACAGTTATTGTTCCTCTACCACCCCTTACCTAGCCTCAAATTAAATTCTGTCAGTGCTGAAGGTAGGTAGGTAAGTTTTTACAAAGTGAAATAATGGAGGAAGAACATGGTTGTCTATGTCCCTATATCTGACGTGATTGATATTTCTTGTTTATAAGACTGTCCTGTTTGCATAATAGAAAATGTGACCACTGAAATATGCTACTTATTAGCTCCAACTACTAGAAATAGGTTTCCATAACAAGCTATCTTGCAAATTGATAAAAATGACTACTTGCAAATGTTCTGACCTTTAACATGTTCTATTTCTACTATGATTTTTACAGCATTTTCAATAAATAAAAACATTAGGAAATCATGTGACACTGTACCAAGGCAGAACCATTAAAAGTACTTTAAATCATACCTACGATTTTAAAAATTACTAAATTTAAAGTAATGTGATAAAATATTTCTGTACCACATCTATCATTATCACAACACCAGGAGTTTTGTAAAATATTCACATATCAAAAAACACATAATCAAGAAGAGATCACTAGCCAAATATATATTGGCACTTTCCATAAAATCTCTTTCTGACTGCTTTCACTGCTCAAAATATTTTTGTCTTACCTTTTAATCTTTTGTGTGTAATTTTGAGTATCTCCAATGGTGGTGCATTTTTGACCTTTGTGTTTTAGAAACTGCCACCGTTTTATAAGAATTTATGGTAAGATGAGAATGTATGGTGATAGCTCAGACACAAATAGAAATACAAGTCTGATGACATATCAAAACAAGACACCAGAAGAATTTGTGGGATCTAATACTACCTCTTTTTCTATGTGAGCTCTGTCTTTGGAACAATTTTAAGCTTCAACAACCTAAATTAACTTTGTCTTTCCTCAAAGGCAAAGAGTAATAAGAAGTTTAAGAGTCAATTTTAGGATTCTTATAAAAATTGGATGTTGAAGCAAAGAAACTTAAGAGATGCAAACTTGTGTCCATGTGTGAACGGCTCCCAAAACCCCCGAAGCAATCCACCCTGAACACAATGAATGAACAGGATTCTGGGAGAGATCACAGCCCCCTGAAATGTAATTAGAATTGTGGGCACAGAAGATAAAAGCTGCCTTGATGATGGAGCATGCCAAGCCATAGACACACTCACTAGAAAAGAGAAGAAAGACCACTGGCAGTGTAAATTCAAGTAGCTGTTCTAATGAACTGTGAAGGCTTGGGGAAATTTAAAAAGTATCAATAGTAGGGTGTATTTTTAAAAGCATACTTTTCCTATAAAGGATATATTTTCATTCTTTCAACATATTTACTGAAAAGCATGTAACTCTAACCACAATTACTGACAGTCAACCATTCTTGTTGATTCACTTCTGAAACAAACCACCACTGGGTTATATTTTCACTTACTGGTTTTTACCATATATGAACATTCAAATTTGGAATGTAAAGAATTATTCCACAAATTCATGTCCATATTTTGTGTTCATGCTTCTCAAAAAAAATATGAAAATACACAGCTGTTATAATTGCCTCACAAGAAAGATCTATTCTACAGATCTCTGAATGCCACCAATAACCAGTCTGGGTACAAAAGGAACCTGGGTGAGGCAAGCTATGTTTGCTTAATAATAACAGTTGTATAAACATAAGGTCTTCTCAGTTAAAGGGAAACCAACATCAAAAAGCAGTAAAACATAGAACCCTAAACCCCTCTTTCTTTGAAGAAACCCGTTTGAAGAGAGGTGTTTCTAGTTATGGGTGAATGAAATGAGAATTCAGCTGCAACAAACGGACATCCAGTCCTATGAAGGACTAATTAAATCCATCTGAGAAGCTGCATCTCAAACTGCCTCACACATTTCAAAGGAAAGCACTCGTCCGCCTTTTGCGAAGACATCAAAACATTCCGTTGCAGCTGACGCACATCGAGGCTCTACAGCCATGTTATTTTTATGAACTACAAAGCTCTATAAAAGTAATGTCAAGAGTTTACACTATTTCATTACTGGAAAATCAGCGTTAAGATAGAACGTATCTACTTATCACTAATTTAAATTTCTTTCTGGTCTGCAGTTCAACTTTCAGAGATGATCTCAATGACCACCACCTCTCCCCCACGTCCCCCAAAAAGAAAGAAGATGTATCAATATTTATGCTTCATACATTTGTTAGGTATATGTGGTTAAAATTTAATTTAAAAAATTAGCTATAGTTAGAGCCACCATTTTCTTCTGATACATAAAACCAGGATTTTACCGTAAGAAGATGTATCAATATTTATGCTTCATACATTTGTTAGGTATATGTGGTTAAAATTTAATTTAAAAAATTAGCTATAGTTAGAGCCACCATTTTCTTCTGATACATAAAACCAGGATTTTACCGTTAAGACTTTAGTGGCTAATAAAAGCCAGTAGAAGAAACTGAGGACTTTAAAACACTGGTTTAACAAAAATATTTCATTTCACATCTACTACTTGGGCTACTGGACTTTAAAACACTGGTTTAACAAAAATATTTCATTTCACATCTATTACTTGGGCTATCACGTGGTAAAACAAAATGCATCCAGAATTTGAAATACTGTCCAAGAGAATAAAGTTGTCTTAATGTCAATTCTTTCAAGGCTGTGTAACTTTCTATATCATTTGTCACAGTATAATCATATCAAGAAGTCACATTTTTTTTCTTAAGGAACACAATTATTAGATGTGACAAGCTTCTTAATAGGAGAAACGCTAGACTTCAACTACTCTCCTAAAAACAAGAGATTAAAAACTGATCCTGACATAGCTTCTAAAATTCAGTTTTTAGTCTGCGTGGTAAACACTTGCCCAGTATGTGCCAGGACCTGGATTCAAACCCAAGCACTGCAAAACAAAAACAAAAACAAAACAAAAACAACAACAAGATATTAAGTGAAGTAACCCAGACCCAAAGAAAAATAGGTCCCATGGTGTCCCTTATTTGCAATAACTAGTGTATGTCTGAGTCAAGCAGAAAAGTTCAGATAAGTTGATGTTAGGGAAATGAACCCCAAGATATGTATTCAAATGTTTTCTTCTTTCATACGATTGTTTCTAACATATTTATAAGATTTTTTTGTTGCTTTGTATGTCCTTCCCCCACAGTATAACCCCTGCTTTCACTGTATTTGATGTTGCTATAATTTGTAGAGGGGAGGGGAAAAAGCAAATGGTTTAAATAGGGATACAGGTGGGCCCATTGCAACAATGAGATGTACAAGTCATTATGTTGAAAAATGAACTTCACAATTTTGGTGGGGGGCGGGGGATTGGGTAGTGGGGGGGGACGGGAAGGGATGAGAAGGGGAAACAAAGGAGGAGGCTACAACGTTTGATAAGAAATGTACTCATTATCTTGCCCATGTAATTGTAACCCCTCTGTACAGTATTTTCACAATAAAAGAAAAAGAGAAAAAAAACAACAAACAAGAACATTTCCTCAATAAAAGACTGACTGAGCTTAGTGGTAGAGCGCTTGCCTAGCATGCTTGAAGCCCTGGGTTCCATTCCTCAGTACCACATAAACAGAAAAAGCCAAAGTGGCACTGTGGTTCAAGTGGTAGAGTGCTAGCCTTGAGCAAAAAGAAGCTCAGGGAAAGTGCCCAGGCCCTGAGTCCAAGCCCCAGGACTGGCAAAAGAAGAAGGAGGAAGGAAGAAGGAAGAGGGAAGAAAGAAAAAGGAAGGAGGGAGGAGGAGGAGGAGGAGGAGAAGGAGGAGGAGAAAGGGAGGAGGAGGAAAGGAGGAGAAGGAAGAGGAAGAAGAAGAAAGGCCTAGCCTTCAGGAGACTCTGGCTTCTCTCCTCACCAAATAATCACGGTAAGACCCAGTCCTCTAGCCCTGTATGTTCTTTTCTATCGAGTTAGGAGCTGGCAGAAAGAAGCCAAATTCCTACAATCTTTAAAATTCTAAGGTTTTTTTTTTCCCCTTCAAATGTGAATTCATGGAAACACTAAATACATTTGTTTGAATTCAACTCAGTGACTCAAATAACGGAGACAAGTGAGCTACCCTCTTTTCCCCCTTCCTCTACTCCAAGAAAATTTAAAGCATCCCATAACATTTCAGAAAATGTGCTCCAACTCAGACTTCAGGCCAGAGGAAACTTTACAGCAGAGAGTAAGTTCCTAGGAACAATACACAGTGCTACATTACTGACAGAGAAAAATTATAGTAAAAAGAAGAGTAGATTTTTATATACTGATATTATCTGTTTCAAAGCGCTGCCTGGTATTATACACTTATGAATTCACATTCAGCAACAAATCATCTACAAACAGGGCCAATCTCAGTAACTTAAAAATGACACTTTTCGAAAAAGTCATGAGTATAGATTACAACTTGACATACTTTAAATAAAGCATAAAGACTAAGGATATAACTTAGTGGAGAGTGCTGTGTAGTATTTGAACTTCTGGGTTTCATCTCTAGCACTGCAAATCAATAAACTAAAATAAGGCACAAAAATTAGAATAGCTAAATAAAAGTCAAATTCTTAAATGCCTTACTAAATCCAAAATTGCAAGGACTAATACATTCTATGAACATACATAGGTTACAGTTTTAAAATGCATTTGGTATTGATTTTATTAATCATCAGTAGGTAAATTAGTGAAGCATATAACATGTGTAAATAGAAGCAGCTGTAAAAGCTATTAGAAGTTGTGGAAATCACTCTACAGTGAGGAAAGAGGGAGTTCCAGGCCAATTACCCCCAAAATATGCCTTTGGCATAAGGATTATCCTAAGTCAAGAAATGGCAGGTGCCTATAGGACTCTCCAACCCTCCCTGAAGGTCACCACACTTCATATGAGAGGTGGCCTCATAGATGCTCCATAGAAAAGGAGCCCCCTTGTTGCTAAAGAGGGAAGGATGGTGAAAAAAAATGAACAAGCCTCACTAACCATGCCAGTTCCCCACCCTTAATTAACTCACCCTTATCTGCCCTAGAGCATCTCCCAGGACTCTCCACGCCTCATCAACACACCCAGGTTTACCACTTCTTCTTCTTTTTTTTTTAATTTTAATTTTTATTTTTTTACTTGTGAAAATACTGTACAGAGGGGTTACAATTACATGTGCAAGATAGTAAGTACATGTCTTATCAAACATTGTAGCCTCCTCCTTTGTTTCCCCTTCCCATCCCTTCCCATCCTCCCTCCCTCCCCCCCCCCACCCAATCCTCCCCGCCCCAAGTTGTAAAGTTCGTTTTCGACATGACAACTTGTACTTCTCATTAACACTTCTTCTTAGAAAGGTAAAAACTGCATTAAATGCATATGCTTCTTACTTGACAATCCCTTTTTTACAGGTGTCTCAATTGAGAGTGAAGAAGGGCAGAAGGGATAGATCTTTTACTCTCCTACAAAAGGCTATAGAACAACTTAAGATAGACAGGTGATCCATACAGATGGGCCAGCTGCCCTCTGCTGCAAAATATGCCACACTGACATAGTTTTGTCCACCACAAAGCCATTATACCTATGCTTTGCAGTTTCCACTGCTGACGAATTTCTTGCTGTTGTTCAAGATGTTGATTTCTAAATACAAACATAAGTAACTTAACTTGAGCTTGCTTTACTATCTTCCTTTATTATCTTTTGTTAACCACAAAAATGAAAGTAATTAGCTTAAAAATAATGGTCTCCAACCCCTCTGTACAGTATTTTCACAATAAAAAAAATAATGGTCTCCAGATTTAACTTATGAAAGACTGAAATCACATTCTCAGTGGAAGGTAGGTTAAATTTTTATTCTTGATGCTTTAAAAAAAAACTCTGCAAATGCTTTAACTTACTTTATTTTATCTTTTCTCAAGAATATAAGTAATTTTGAGATAACACAAAGATAAATTAATCAGTTTATGTATGATAAAATGATTTTTGTGAGTACATATATTATTAATCTTAGCATTTCAGTTTATTTGTCCTCAAAAGTTATTAAAAAGCCTGGGAATGTAGCTTAGTAGTGGCGTGCTTGCCTAGCATCCACCTACACAGAAAAAGCCAGAAGTGGTGCTGAGACTCAAGTGGTAGAGTGCTAGCCTTGAGCAAAGAAGCTCAGGACAGTGCCCCAGCCCAGAGTTCAAGCCTCAGGACTGGCAAAAAAAAAAAAAGTTAAGCAATATTCTGTAAAAATGTATTTCAACATGTTAAATATAACATGTATCAGAAAAGTCAACAAATGAAATTGAACTAAATTTACCCTTATTAAAATTTACTGAAATGTAAAATACACATTTCATTGTAAAGCGTTTCAAAACATTCATAGCGAGGAATATACCTAACTTAGGCAAGGTTCTGATTCACAGTGCGCACACACATGCATGCACGTGTACACATGCACACGTACTACCCACACAGAGATTCTGATTAGATATCAAATCAACTTATTAAAAGTATGGCAAAGCTGGGCACTGGTGGCTCATACCTGTAAACATAGCTACTCAGGAGGCTGAGATCTGAGGATCACAGTTCAAAGCCAGCCCAGGCAGGAAAGTCTGTAAGACTCTTATCAATTAACCACCAGAAAAATGGAAGTAAGTGATGCTGTGATTCCAAGTGGTACAGCGCTAGCCTCGAGAGAAAAAGCAAAGCTCAGGTACAACATTTGGGCCTGAGTTCAAGCCCCACAACCAATATATATGTATGACAAATTTACTGACTCATGGTATTTGGCTCAAAACACATGACTTTTATAATAAGTTGTCAATTTGAAAACAACTTGGAATTCTGAAAACTGTTGATCAGTACTAAAAATTGCTCTTAAAGAGATGGCTAAAGAAAATAAATGGCCACCATTCTCTCATCTCTAGCTCCTTTTCCTCTCCCTCAGATAAGAATGGGGCTACCTCTCTCTCTAGCTCAGACCTTGATCTTCAAACACTTCTTCCTTCTGGCAGTATTATAAGCACTTAAGAATGCTGACATATACAGCTGCATGGTAGAACGTGTGTATGAAAGGCCCTGGATTCAATCCCCAGTAACCTCCCATGTACTCCAAACTCAGAATACATCCCTCCGCAACACTATGGCCCTGTCAAACCACAGTGCTCGCCTCCTTGCCCTCTTGTCTTTCTTAGACGAGTCACTCAGGCCGACTCACCTATCTCCAGCACTACAACTGTTTCCTATCCCTAGTATACCAGTGAGACTACTCTCAATTGGTTTTGCTAAAGCCAACAAATGCATACATCTTAGTTTTTATTTCATGCGACCTCTCAATATTTACTGACTTCATCTGGTTAAAAGAGTCTCTCCCTTTACATTCTGAGATTTTGTAGCATTTTGGAGGTGGGAACTCAGAAGCCACGGATAGAATTCTGGGTCTCAATAGCCACACAGTGACTAGCTGTGTGGCTTTGGGAAAATGGACTAACCTTTCTATACTTCCATTTTCTCACATTTAAAATTAAAATAATAATAGCACTTAGGCTTTCTAGACCTAAAGTATTACTGGTATAAAGATTAAAGGACAGATATAGATATAAAATATGTGGATATAGATACTTAAAGTGACTATAAATATTAAATGACATATTGTATGTGTCATAGTGCTAAACACATATTATTTAGTTACTATTATTACAGCTCAAATAACACTAGTTTTATCATCTAGCTACATCTCTGGAGCTGATTCCCATTTTAACTTCTCTCACCCTGACCTGGTTTCGTCCATTGTCAAAGCACTGGTAGTCAAGGCTCAGTCTCAGTCTCCTCACTTGCCTCTTGCCTTTTGTGACTTCCCCTCCGGAAGTAGACATAGTCTTCTCAAACATACCCTGGCTCACGGCTCGCAGGAAAGCCTGTGGCTCTGTCCTCCAGTTCCACTCCAGCCACGCTCACTCACATGGCTGACAAGCTTCCACAGCTCTCTTTAGCCAATTCTCCATTATCCCCCACCCTTCTCATTACCCTTCTCCCTGAATGCCAGCCTGCCTCCAATCCCCATCTGCACATGTCTTCTTCCACTTTCCAATGAATCAGATGTCTCCTTCTACTTTCTATTCATTCTTTCAAAACTCTGACTCTTTGTCCTCACCCTCACCCAGTGTCCTTCCTAAAGCTTCCATCAACCATCTCCAAGCCCATGATTGGGGCTCCCGCATTTGTTCTCCAGATCATCTGCTCTCCTTATTACCATGTGCTTCTCCTACTTTACAGACACAGGTGTTTGCTTGTTTTTCTCAACAAATGACAAGCTATGAAAAGTAAAATATATCCTCCACCTTGCTCTGGCAGTACTGCAGTTTGAACTCAGGGTCTCACACTTGGTAGACTAGCATTCTACTTCTTAAGCCATAGCCTCAGCCTTTTGTTTTCCTTAATTTTTCAGACAGGATCTCACATTTTTTCCCCCAAAGCTGAGTGCATAGCACCAAGTTCCTACTATTATTCCTCCTGCATAGGAAAGATTACTTGGCTTTTTTTTTTTTTTTTTTTTGAGACTAGGGGGGAAAAGGGATTGCTTATTTTTTGCCCAAGATTCTCAATTTCCATCCCAGATTACAGACATGAGCCACCAGGCCTGGCCTCTATTCTCTTTCTTGATTACCACTGTTTCTCTAGAAACTGTGTCATAGGACATACTCAATGAACAGCCATTAAATTATATTACAATAAATAAATGCACAGTGACTATATGTGTGTGTGTATAAAAACAATCACTAAATGGCTGAGTCACTCATCAAATATTTTAGCAGATGGCTTCACTGCTCATTTTAAATAAGTTTGAAGGATCACTATCATAATAAAATTAATTAAAAAAAAATAATTGAAAGTAACATTTTGCTGTGGAAATTTGACCAGTACCAATAATACCGTCCTGGATTACAACATCTATTTCATCAGGAATTATAAAATTGGACTGAACTAAAGTTGAATATCTGGTGTCAACACTAAAAACATTTTATCTTAAAATTCTTGTGTCAGAAATCAGAGATCATGCTAAAAAAAAAAAAAACTTGAAGATTTAATTATAGTATTTGCCAACTCTAATACCATAACAACCAACCTCATCATTTCATGTATTTCATTTCCCAAGTAACTCAATTTTACAACTTACTTTTGTTCTTCACTTAGCATCATAACAAGCTATATGGCTCTTGAGCACAACATGCCTGAGCCATTTGAGAGGGTACAGGTGCAGCTGTGCACCCAATTAGACGGGCAATTTTCCAGATTACGTGGGCAGGAGCCTCACATTTTTATGAAAATTTTGTCCTATGGTTCAAAAGTGAGTCTGACTCCCACTGAAAAGACTGAATTTAAAAGTCAACAGATCAAGCTGTGCAAGGTTACTCTTCAGGCTTGATTTTTCTACAGCCTTGTTTATTGGACCCCCTTCCATCACATACGAAACTGATTTGCATGCATTTGCTCTGAAGGGCCATTCTTCAGCTCCAGGTGGGGAAGTTACTTTTGGACTTTTAGGATGAATCACTGGTTCTCTAAAACACCCCCAGTGATGTTTGAATGCCAGGATATTATTATGAATTCTGGGATCCTAAGCAAAACCTTGGACTGAGCTCACAACATTTCACTTAGGAAAACATACACACCTCTTCACTCTTCATAGTCATTGCTCTGAGTCGTTTATGCACCTCAAGAAGGAAAAGCAGAAGGCTTTGGAAGAATTATTCTATCCGGTTTCTGCTCAACTTCCTCATTCAGTCATTTTTTTCCCTTCAAATGGAAAATTTTATCAAGGATATGAGTATTCTTGTGTGTGTGTGTGTGTGTGTGTGTGTGTGTGTGTGTGTGTGTGTATACTACGCAAACACATGCGTGCTAGTACTAGGGCCTGAATTCAGGGCTTAGGTGTTCTCGCTTAGCACAAGGCTGGTGCTCTACCACTTGAGCCAAAACTCCACTGATAGCTTTTTTGGTGGTTAATTGGGAATAACAAGTCTCATGGACTTTCCTGACTTGGGTGGCTTTGAACTGTGATTCTCAGATATCAACCTCTTGAGTAGCTAGGATTACAGGCATGAGCCACTAGCCACTAGCCCCTAGCTAAAATAAATGTTCATGTGGTTATGTACATTTTTTCTTTGTATAATTCCACTGAAAAAAATATTATCTCTCAAATACAATTTTTCCTCTCTCCTTTTTAGAAAACCTTTTAAAGTTTATGGATGCCTAAGTAAAAAATTACCTGACAAAAGAAATCCTTTGCATTAATATGTGTGTGTGTGTGTGTGTGTGTGTGTGTGTGTGTGTGTGTGTGTGTGTGTGTGTGTGTGTATTTAATTGCTGTCAAAAGAAAAAAAATTGAAAGTCTTCTGGTAAATCACATAACTTCAAAACATTTACCTCAACTTTTTCTATCTATCATGTACTGAAGGTCAATTTCTAAATAGGATCATAGTATTTCTTAATTATAAAATTCCTAATGATACTATAATATTCATTTTAATATGCTCCTTCAAAAATATTCTTTCTTGGGGCTGGGAAGGTGGCTCAGTGGTAGAGCGCTTGTCTTGCATGCCTGAGGCCTGCGGTTCGATTCCTCAGCACCATATAAGCAAAAAGAAAAAAGCCAGAAGTGGCGCTGTGGCTCAAGTGGTAGAGCGCTAGCCTTGAGCTAAAGAGCTGAGGGACAGCGCCTAGGCCCAGAGTTCAGGCCCCACGACTGAACCCCCAAAAAAAAAAAAATTTTTTTTTAATCTGCCTCCTGTACATGTCAGCCACAGATGATCTTTTAAAATAAGAGTTTAGACATAGGTATATATGAAATAGTTAACTGACTTCATTTGCTGATGTCTTTTTCATCTTTAAAGACAAGAGCCTAGTCTAAAAACTGACATTACAGACAAAAAGGTAGTCATTATTAGTTGTTTTTTCTAATACTATGTGTCTTATATACCTATAAGTATAATAAGGCATGATTTTACCATTTTTATTCATGTTGTAATAATATAAAAGGAACACTAACTGTGGCTTAAATGCACATATATACTCTTGTTCAATATATGTTTAAAATTATATTATAGAACACAAAAAACTGAAGATTTGCGTATAAGATTATTTACTGTATATTCTAAGTTTATTCGGTTATTTTTTTTAAATAAACTTGGTACACAAATACTTAAACAGCTACACTTAAAACCAAATAACTAAAATACTTTTTTTTTTTTTTGGCCAGTCCTGTGGCTTGAACTCAGGGCTTGGGCACTGTCCCTGAGCTTCTTTTGCTCAAAGGTAGAACTCTACCACTTGAGCCACAGCGCTAGTTCTAGCCTTTTCTGTATGTGGTACTGAGGAATTGAACACAGGGCTTCATGCATGCTAGGTAAGCACTCTACCACCAAGCCACATTCCCAGCCCCCAAATACTCTTTAAACATCAAAAGAAACTATGGTAAAATGTTTTATGAGTTAAGAAATCCACAACAAAATACATGGTTAGGAAAGGGTTAGTTATATCAGAGAAAGGAAACGTCAAATGACATGTATACAATTATTTCTTATTATACATCCATATGTAATTATTATTTTTATTCTATGTTCATCACTGTGCCATTTCTTTGCAAAGAAAAATATAGGGTGGTAATTTCAATGATGTGAATACCACACAAGCACAACATTTCCCTCCCTCCACCCCAGGCATCAAAGATGGGAGAATTTCACCTCAACCAAAACAAGCATTATTAGAAAACAAAATGAAAGTACAAATTCTTTTAGACACAAAATCCTATCTATCTATCTATCTATCTATCTATCTATCTATCTATCTATCTATCTATCTATCTATCTATCTATCTCAAACCTTATGAGGACCAAAAAAGACATAATTACTTTGATAAAACTATGAAATCATGGCTAAAAAGTCATTTTTGAATTTTATCACTAATTTGAAAAGTACATCTACAGGAAGTAACAGGATTTTTAAATATGTGGGCAGGGAATATGGTTCTAGAGGTCAAACCCAGGGTTTCATGCATGGTAAGGCAAGTGCTCTACTACTGAGCTGCATCTCAGGTCCAAAGTCTTAAAAATATTTTGTAACAGCTGCTCATACCCAGTATCATGACTGTAAGAAAAATATTCTGTACATTATTCTTTATATTAACAGTGACTTAGCCACAGTCCAGCACAGTTAAATTTCTAGAATTGTACAACCCTATGTCTGAACCTCAATTTCCAAACTCATGTGTAAATTCATCTGTAGTGGGAAAAATCTACTCATCATGTCTATCTATCAGGACTACATGAATTTATGCATGTGAAGTGCTTCAGTAAATGAAAACCAAAGTAGTCAGCTGCTCCATCAAAATAAGCTAAAATAACTATTAGAAACAAAAATGTGGGTGGTGCCTGTGGTTCACATCTGTAATCCTATCTATTCAGAAAGCTGAGATCTGAGTATCCTGTTTTGAAGCCAGCCCAGGCAAGAAGGTTTATGAGACTGTTTCTTATCTCCATTGAACTTCCAAAAAAGCTATAAGTAGAGATGTGGCTAACTGGTAGAATGCTAACCTTGAGCAGAAAATCTCAAGGACAGCTCTGAGGCGGTTGGAGCACTCCTGGGCTTGAGCCCAAGGAATGGCACAAAAAAAAAAAGAGGTAGGGTTATTGAGTACTTTAATTCTCAATATAGTACTATATATAACTGTTTTCTAATTTATTAGTAAGAATTATGGAACATCAGGCCAAAAAAATAGTTTAAATGCATGTAAAAACAACTCTCATTTTCCATCCTTGGAGAGATCACATTTCTATGCTAATTTTCTTATACATCTGGACTATTCTGACATTTCTCATTCCAGAGAGTAGAAAGTGGTATCTCATTGTGCTAATTGCTTGATGAGCATTTCCTTAATCACTAATGATACTGAGCATCTTTTCCCATGCTTACTGGACACTTAAAATATCTTTTTGGGAAAATGTCAAGTCCTATTCCCACTTGTTTGTTTTTTGAAGCAATATCTCTCTACGGAGTTCCATGTTGCTGTGTAACTCATCATTCTCCTACCTCAGCTGCCAAGTGCTGGCGTTACAGGTGAGCACCATCATGTCTGGCTCCTCCACCCCTTTCTTTCTTTCTTCCTTCCTTTTTTCTTTCTTTCCTTCCCTCCCTTCCTCCTTCCCTCCCTTCCTTCATTCTCTCCCTTCTCTCTCTTCCTTTCCTTCTTTCTTCCTTCCTTTCCTTCCTTCCTTCCTCCTTCCTTTCTCTTTCTTTCTTTCTTCCTTTTATCCTTCCTTGCTTTTCTTTCTTTCTTTCTTTCTCTCTCTCTCTCTCTTTCTTTCTTTCTTTTTCTTTCTTTCTGTTTGTTCTGGTCCTAAGGCTTGAACTCGCGGCCTGGGCATTACACCCAAGACTTCATGCATGCTAAATGCATGGTCTACCACTGACCTGTATATCTCCTGCCCCATATTCCTATACATTCTTCACAATTTTATTATAAACAGAACTGCTCTTGTTTTGTGTATTCTGTAGATGTATATGTTATATTGCATAGTATTAAGTATATTAAGTAGTATTAAGTATTTGTGCATCATTCTTTTTCACCACTGCTGTGGTATAAACATATGTTGAAATCATAACAGGTACAAGAAGCACATACCTGTAGGAAAGCTACCACCTTGTGGGAGAAGAAGAAGAGCAGAATGAGATGAAATAAAGAGAAAACTGACGTCTATGTATCTATATTGGATGTACTGGGTTTTGAACAAAGGGTTTTAAGCACTCTAGACGGCACTCTACTACTAAGCCATGCCTCCAGCTCTGTCTTTTGTTTTGAGATAGGGAATCAATTCCTGTCTAAGAATATGCTTGCCTTTTTTAGGCATCCTATCATTTCCAAGATGATAGGCATGTGCCACCATGTGCCGCTTCCCTCTGAGAGATGGAGTCTTGTGGACTTTTCTGCTCAAGTTGACCTAGAACTGCAACCCTCCCAATCTCTGCCACTCACATGAATTACGATGATAGACATGAGCCATGGTGCCCAAAAAGAGTTGGGAAAAAGGTCTTGAAAACTTCTACTTGACTTTAAACTAGGAGCCACTTGATCACAACATCCCAAATAGCTAGAATTACACCTGGCTATTTATTATTTCATTTTTTTAACAGTAGAACTGTTCAGAAGATCTGCACATTTGCTATACTTTCCTCATTTAAATTTTCTCATATTTTAAAACATCTAATATATTTTTAAGTGGTTTACTGTGCTTATATTATCTCTGGAGTCATTACTCCATATCTAGACTGTCATTCTAAGATTGTTTTTGTTTTTTTTTTTTTTGGTCCAGTTGTGGGGCCTGAACTCTGGGCCTGGCCGCTGTCCCTCAGCTCTTCAGCTCAAGGCTAGAGCTCTACCACTTGAGCCACAGCACCACTTCCAGCTTTTTTCTTTTTGCTTATATGGTGCTGAGGAATCGAACCCAGGGCCTCATGCATGCAAGGCAAGCACTCTACCACTGAGCCACCTTCCCAGCCCTCTAAGATAATTTTTTTCCTTGATGTGTTAGTGGGTATTCTAGAAAATGAAGTAAACAATCACAGATTTCCCTTGATGATGAAAACAAAGAGTAACAATATAAATATTCTCATACTACAGTGCCTTTACTTATCCCAGAGCACTCAGTCTGCTGGATGGGAAACATGCCCAGGAAAAAAAGACTTCAGTACCTAGAGCATATGCTCTGCACAGGTATGGCTGCTAAGTCAGTATGTGCAAGAAATAGTATTTGGTACCATGTATCAGGGTGGATATTTTCTGGAGAAATTTAAATATACTAATTTCAAATTCAATGAAGCAGGAGATAATTTTATAGGAAAAAACTCAGGAGACACAGGCTTGAGCAGTCAGGCCATGGAATTGAAGACAGGTACAAAGAAGTTATAGCTCTACCATATGATCTGAGCAGTTGTCTAAGGCAAAGTGCTGCTTTAAAAAAACAATCATTGTCTTAGATTACAGATCTCAGAAAGGCCTCAGTGGTGAGTCTATATGGAACTGAAAATTTGCTGAAATCTACATTTTTGTAAAGTTAACCTACCCTAGAAAGACACTCCACCGTGATGGTAATATTTGCCATTCAATTTATATCAGTTCCTGTTTAACCTGATAGATGGTGAGTGCCCACTTGTGAAATATATCACAGAGTCAGAAGAAATGTGAAGGATCACAAAAGATTTCCTACTATTTAACTACATCATAGCTACCAATCTTGAGAACTTATTGAAATATCTTTCAATAAACAAGGCATTTTGCAATAAACAAGGTATTTTGGCATATAAAATTAATCAAAGTATCAAGAAAATCAAGGAAAAGTACTCAATTAGTAAACTGATCTTACTTATTTGTAAGTCTGACTACTACACAAGGATATCAGCTTCTCTAGGGCAACAGCCCAGGCCTTATCTGGCATAATAGGCAAGCAGTAAGTATCTACTGAATTAATGGAGCCTCATTAATTTCCAATTGGTAATATTTTCTTACTAAGAACAAAGAAGTACCACACCCATCAAGCCACATCAGTTTTTGAAGTAAAGTCGTATTATTTTGACTTTCAAATACTGTTTAATATTCTGATTAAAAAGTCATTTGTATCTGTAACACAAAACGATATTTTGGTGGAAGCAGGAAAAGAAAAGGGCTAAGTAAACACATGCTCATTCTATTAACTATTTAGCGGTTTCCTTGAGGTTGGGCTAACATACAAAAATCATATAAAGTAAAATAACAACACACTATGATATGATTTCCAATCATAGATTTTAAACATCATTTGTACTATTATACAAACACCAAAATCTTACTGAACATTATTCATTGTAGACTAGAATTTAAACAAGTGTAGTCCAAGGGCACAAGTGTTAAATTCTTTAAACAAACAAAATGTCTCAAAATGTAAACTTAACCTCAAGAACAGTATACAACATGAAATGTGAAGATAATGGTCACCGACAGGTGACAGCTATTATACATTTGAAATTATAACTAAAGATGTTCTCCACAGCAAGGGCAAAAATTAAAAAAACTTTTCAATAAACGTGAAACAAAAATTAGTATCAGGAAGTGGATTTAGAATGTGGCTAAATGTAGGAATGTGCTTCCTAATTAGTATAAGAGAACAAAAAGTTAATTTACATTCAAATTCTTTAAAAAAGAGGAAAATACAGTGGAAAACTGTAAATTTAAACCATCACTGAATAAGTTAGAAATGGTGTTAAGTATTGGAAGATAACTTCAACATAATCAAGAAAAGAAATAAAACTCACACAGAATGTTGACCCGCTGTTGGATGCTAGAGCAGCATGTTGCTCATCACGCAGTTTTATACAAAGCTCCCATGTATCGATATCAGATTTCACAACTGGCACTCTGAAGTAGAAAAAAGTAAAATAGTTAAGAATTTTTATTTTTATTTTTTATTTTTTTTGGGGGTCCGGTTGTGAGGCCTGAACTCTGGGCCTGGGCGCTGTCCCTCAGCTCTTCTGCTCAAGGCTAGCGCTCTACCACTTGAGCCACAGAGCCACTTCTGGCTTTTTTTTTTCTTTTTGCTTATGTGGCGCTGAGGAATCGAACCCAGGGCCTCAGGCATGCAAGGCAAGTGCTCTACCACTGAGCCACCTTCCCAGCCCTAAAATAGTTAAGAATTTTATACTAGTTGCGATAAACTAATTTTCTTTTCATATTAAGTGTGTAGAATAAACCTGCCAAAGAGTGTATTTCAGAACATTTCATTTTAAAACATTCTACTGTTGGGGATGGGATGTGTCAGGGGGAGAAGTTTTCAGATTTAAACAGGTCCAACCAAGGACCATAGCAGCCACTGTGGGAAAATCACAGCACATCATATCCTCTAAGAACCCTCATCCATCCATGAGGAATTTCAGTTGCTTAATTGTGACAATCCTTCACAAGTTAATCTCCTTTAAACAACAGTAAATTTTTCAATATTTGCTATTATTCAAGGCAATTTCTTAAAAAAAAAAGAAAATTTACAATAAAATAAAGAACCATGCATGTACTTTAAACTTCAAAGAAATACAATAAATTACTAAGTCAGTATGGCTTGGTATACGGAATTAATTTGGTTTCATTTCATTCTTTTTTTTTTCTTTTCTTTTTTTTTGTCAGCCATGGGGCTTGAACTCAGGGTCTAGGTGCTATCCCTGAGCAATTTTTGTTCAGGCTTGCACTCTACCAACTTTGAGCCACAGTGCCACGTCCGGTTTTCTGGTGGCTAAATGGAGATAACAGTCTCAGGAACTTTCCTGCCCCAGCTGGCTTTGAACCACAATCCTAAGACCTCAGCCTCCTGAGTAGGTATGATTACAGGCATGAGCCACCAGCACCCAGCTTTCATGTTATTCTTTTTAGAGACTGTAATCACATTTTAAAAATGTGCCTCTATACATTATTCTACTTGTAAAATAATAAAGAATGTTCTTTAGTGGTGTCAATTAGAAAAAAATTATAAAGATTATAAAAACAAGTTGCAACTTCAACAAATACTAAGTGGTTAGCACTAAGTTATAAAGCACCAAAGAGAAATAAAACATGGTCTGTGTCCTTTCTAATGCTGGTTTTATTAAACACCTAAAATCTAAAAAAGGCTTCCAGATCTCTGAACAATGCTAGTCTTACCACTTAAGTCATTTGCTATGTATGGTTAGTGTTACAAACTCCACAAAAACTGGGTCAAAGTAGCCAGAAGAGAGTACAAAGAAACCCCAAAGCCAAAAACAAAAATTTTAGAAAACAAATGTGGCCCCCATCATTTTTTTTGCAAATTCTTTATTGTGATAACGTGATTACATAATTTTATAGTATTGTGGGATAGTGATGCTTAGTTAAAGTCACAAACACATTCTAACCTTCATGGGGCAAATTGTCTATCATGGTCTATAAAGTTTATGAGTTCTATGGGCTTTGACTATACAGTTGTTTTGAGTTGCTTAGTTCATTTTGATCAATGTCCAATGCAGCTGATGGGTCCCGCTGTTGTATGTTTTTCCCTGATTCCCTCTAGTTCTGTGTCCTCCTCCTAGTTTCCCTCTGGTATGCACATAAATACCATATATGTGATCAGCAGCATGGGGTTATTTAGTAGTGATTCAACCAGATGAGTGGAGGTCTTTTGTTTCTCAAGTCTTATTAACTTACGTTTTAGATTGAACATCCACTTATCAGGGAGACCATGTGCTGTTTGTCCATTTACTCTTGGCTTACCTCACTCAATGTGATTTCTTCTAGTTCCATCCATTTCCCTTCAAATGCCATTATTTTGTCCTTTCTAATGCTGCATAATATTCCATTGTGTATAGATACCACAAATTTTGGGTCTATTCATCTGTGGTGGGCTCCCATCATTTTTAAAGAAATCAGATGTAATGATTTCAGAATTAAGCTAATTTAAATGTTATTTACAATATTTATACCCATTATTATTTACCAAGCACTAAATATTAGCACTTGGCAGAATATATGTTAAATCTTTAACAAGCTAGCTGTCATTCAAGTTCTCCAAAAAAAAAAAAAGCCCCACTTGGGATCCAATTTTATTTCTGATTATTCTCTTAAAAGGCCAGCCCCTTGGCCTGGTGCTAGTGGCTCATATGAGTAATCCTAGCTACTCAGGAAGCTAAGATCTGAGGATCAAAGTTTGCAACCAGCTGGGCAAGAAAGTCTGTGAGACTTTTATCTTTAATTAACCACCAAAAACCCCATAAAAACAAACAAACAAACAAAAAAACTAGAAGTAACTGTGGCTCAAGTGGTAGATCTCAGGCCTTAAGCAAAAATAAATAAATAAATAAATACATAATAAAAACCACCTCTAGAACAAGCCCTGAGTTCAAGACCAGAGACCAGCACACACACAAAATCAAGGCCAGTCCCTTTTAAACCAAATTTATAGACAGTGAGGACAAAACACCCAGGTTCTGCCAACCCACAGAAGTTGGTTCAAAACAACTTCTGCCATCATACCAGATCTTTCCACTGAGCCAATTTTCTTCTATATCAAACTATGCACATAGTAACTAGAATAAGAAAGACATATTGAAGATTACATTAAATAATGGAGAGGCTAACTTTAATCCACTTATTTCCCTCCGTTACTGAAAATGCTGCCTTTACAGTAGCTTTGGACTCTCTCCATTGCTTCTCAGATTCTTCAGGGAGGATGTCACCTCTCACAGGAACTGTCTTCTCCTTCACCTGCACTAAATGCTGTGGTTATTTTTCAGCCACAGTGGCCTGATGTAAGCAACTCTTTCAAGTGACTAGTGAGACCTTTTATCTTCCTGCTGCCAGAGGAGCTGGGAAGCGGCTGCTCTTGACATCCTGCTCCAAGGCAGGACACATTTTTCCCACAGAAAGCGATCTTGCAGATGGTGGCAAGACGAGCTGCCACTCTTCAGGAACTAGCTACTATTTATTTTTCCACTGCTTTATTTTGATCCACATCTGTTTCATATATGTTGTAGCTTGCCCCCAGGGGAACCTTATGGAACAGGCTTCTGAGTAAAAGCCCTAATGTTGACATCTCAGCCCTTACTCTTCCAACAGTGCACCTGGGAACACCTTCCATCCTGCTGAACAACATTCCTACATGGGCAAATGGGAAGAAGCAGAACTAAGCAGGAGACAGGAAGCTAGGGCTTCCTCTGGTACTTTCAAGGTGACACTTTTAGAGTATTACATTAAAAGACTGTAAAAGAGAGGCTTCACTGTGAAACTAGACCTTGAGATTCCAATCAGAGGCAAAAGCATGGAATCCCTGCATGAGTTCAGTCTTCTACAGATCAAATTTGCCTTCTACCTTTCCATGGCTTTAAATTTTTGTTTGGAGCAAGGCACCAGTGGTTCACGCCTGTAATCCTAGCTACTCAGGAGGCTAGGATCTGAGGATCGGTGTTCAAAGGAGCCCAGGGAGAGAAATTTGAGAGACTCATCACCAATTCACCACCAAAAAGCCAGCCACAGAGCTGTGGTCAAGTGCTAGAGCACTAGCCTTGAGCAAAAGCTCAGGGAGAGAGCCCAGGCCCTGAGTTCAACAATAATTTTGTTTTGGTTCAAATGAAATGGATGGGTTGGACATATATTTCAGCTAAAGAATAAATACAAACATTTTCAGAAGCAGAAATAGACAAAGTAGAAATAATATATTCAATCTAAAAACACATATGCTTTATTTCCGTACATTCTTAGGAGTATGTTAATCAATATTTTAAATGACTCATTTCAGTTCAACAAGCACAATCATGATTGTTACAATAATCTAAAGTTATATTTTAATTTTTTAAAGAGAAATTACATGTGTTCATGTGGCAGAACACTGGCCCAGCACATGCCAGTTCTGATAGACAGAACTTAAAAAGAAAAGCCACCAACCACCAATGGTTCATATTTGCAATACTAGCTACTCAGGAGACTCAGATCTGAAGATCTAAGATCTGAAGCCAACCCAGGCAGGAAAGTCCATGAGACTTTATATCTGATTAACCACCAGAAAGCTGGAAGTGGAGCTATGTGTGGCTCAAGTGGTAGAGCACTAGCATTGAAAACCAAAGCTCAATGACATCATCCTGGCACTGAGTTCAAGTCCTAGGACTAGCATGCTTGCCTGTGCGTGCGTGCAAGTTAATGCGCACATGCGCACGCGCGCGCGCACACACACACACACACACACACACAGAGAAAAGGGAAGATTGCTATGAATACTCTCGGTTAAAAAAAATAAAAGAGGTAAAGGCCCCGAGCTTCACCCAGCTCACCACAGAAGTGATAGAGAACACAGTTTCCTCTATCAAAGGGCGTTTGAAGTGAAGACTGCCACTGGACCAAAGGTTCACCTGTACAACTTAATCTGAAATGCTGATGTGAAGGTAAGACTTCAAAAAACAAGCAAAACTTTAAAAAACACAATAAAGAGAAATTCACAAAAAAAAAAAAAATCCTAGCTCTTACCCAGGCCCGTCCACTTTGATTATCATCCACTGGCCAGAATGAATTTGCTTGATAAAACCTAGTTTTTTTCTCTATTTTACAGTGAAAAGCTGTCAAACATTGTGGCCAATTTCAATGCTGACACATTTAATTTACCAGAATATTCTATTTAAAAGCCTGCCAAGAATTCTAATGTAGAGATATTAGTATGATTCTATTATGAAGACATAGACCTAGTCTGACAGAACCTTTAGTTAGCAAATCCTGCACTCATCTTAAAAACATCTAATAAGATACTCAAATGTTGATTTTTGATTATGCCACTACCTATGTGAGTGTGAAATACACAGTTAAAACAATGCTAATGGTCAAAGAATCATCAAAAAATGCTTCATCATAACTTCCACAGTGGGTGGTCTGTAAAATGATCCACGATAATATGCTGCATTCCATAGCCACTGAGGTCAGTTCCTGCATACAAATCTTTGCAGGAAGAAAAAGGCCCTCAGAAAGTGGGCCATTCATCTGAACCAAGTTCAGAGAATTTCCACCATGGTGAAAAGCTATGTTATGCAAGCACATAGATGTGTTCAGGGGGGACAGAACCAGCTCCACGGAGACTACAAAGGAGCCTTCCCACAGCTCATGAATAAGTCGAGGAAATGATCAGAAAAAAGAGAGACAGAGAACGATGTTTGGACAGATGGCCCACTTAAAATGCCTGAGACAAGAAATAGCAATTTTAATGAAACTTTAGATCTAGTGTATGAGTTGTTTCTTATTTCCCCAACTGCGTGTGTGTGTGTGGCAAGGTCTGAGGTGAGAGGAACAACTCCACGAAGGACAAAATTCAACAATCTGCTGAAAAATCCACTTTTACAAGGTAAGACAGAAGAGGGGTCACAAATGAATGCTTTAGTAGTGCAATAAATCCATGTTACATGCTTCATAGAACCATCAACCATCAAAATGCATTTTAAAAACATGGAATGAGCAGATTAAAGGAATTTTAAACAGAGGGTAGTGCCAAAGCAAACAAAATTCTATGCCTAAGCAAGATTGCTGCAGAAGAAAGAGAAAAGCAGCATTCAGAGAAGCCTTCAAAGCTAGGAGCAGGCACAGAGGGTCAGAGTTTCGCCCATATGCAATTTAAAAGGTGTATGTGCAAGCACCTGAGAATGTATAGAGAAATCGATCACAAAACTATGCTCAGGCTGGGCACTGGTGGCTCATGCCTATAATCCTAGCTAAGGTCTGAGGACTGTAGTTTAAAGCCAGCCTGGACAGTAAAGTCCTTGAGACACTTATCACCAATTAGCTACCAGAAAAGAAAAGACTGGAAGTGGAGCTGTGGCTCAGGTCACAGAGCACTAGCCTTGAAGAGGAAAAAAAAAAAGCTCAAGGACAGCACCCAGGCCCTGAGTTCAAGCCTCAGGACCAACAGTAAAAACTAAAAATAAAAATTAATAAATCCTATGCAGAGGAATACAGAATACCCTCAAATTTGGTATTGTTAGTATTACAATTAATTATATGAGTGATATGTGAGCCTAAAGTTATTGGTATGTGTATGTCATTTTTTTCTTTTGTATGCAAAGGCTTAAAGGGCTATACATAGATTTGGATAATCAGTAAAATTAAAAATACTGAACCTACATGTTGGTTATGAGAGAAAACATAAAATGCTTAAATTTGTACTTGGCATAGAAATGCTAAGTAAAATTATTTATCATCTCGCTATTGTTATTTGCCTGGGATAGAAATATCTGAAAATCCTCCTATACTGTTTTGGCAAAGCTATTCAGTTTTGTTTTATTTTTTAATAGCCAGTGTATAACCTAAAGAATATTAAATCAATTTATCCAAAAGACAGCTGTACTCCCATGCTTATTGCAGCAACAATGAAAAGATAAGGAAAAGATGATAGGTGGAAATGATGAAAAGATACGGGAAAATGTGCTATTTGTAAAGAGTGGAATACTATTCAGTCATAAAAAATAATGAAATCCTGTCATCTGTAGCAAAGAGGATGAGATGGAAGATATAATGGAGGAAATATGCCAGACACATAAAGACAAATACCATATGCCCTTGCTCATGGGAGCTAAATAGGATGGGAGGAAGAAGTAGAGTGTAGACAAGAAGAGTAAATTCTTAGACTCACTTTACTCCACAATAGGGTGCTTACAGTTAAAACCAGAGTTAATGAAAGGACAAACGATGAAACTTAAGGTTCACAATTTCACTGCAAATTGTAGAGTAACTGCTTTCCTCTTTTATTACACACACACACACACACACACACACACACACACACACACACACACATCACACATCACACATGTATGTATGTTTATTGGGTAGAATATAATGTGACACATGTATACAGTGTGAAATGATCAAATCAGGAAAATAATTCCACTTCCTTAAGCAATTACTATTTCTTTGGGCTGGGAACCACTATATATATATATATATATATATATATATATATATATATATATATATATGAAACAATCAAGTTTGGAATGATGCCACCTCACACACAATAGTGTATGTCCTACCCTCCTTTGTTCTCTTATTCTGTGCCTCTCATCTTGTAATTATTGCATTGTGCACTTGTCCTTAAATCAGAAAAATGGGGGAAACGATGCTACACAGTGAAAAGCATGTGTATGATGTCTTTTATTATGGAATTAGCATCACTGGTGCTTTTTGTGTGCATGTAAACTACTTCTTCAGTGTTCCCCTTGCCCTTCTCCTTCCTTCCTTCCTTTCTTTTTTTCCAATACTAGGGCCTGAACTCAGGCACTGTCCCGTAGCTTTTTTGTTTAAGGCTGACACTCTACTACTTGAGCCACACCCCCGCTGGCCTCCTGCACAGCTAGGATCAGAGATGGTGGCTTCCATTCCCTTCTTTTTCTTTCTCCTTCTTCCTCCTCCTCCTCCTCTTCTTTTTTGTTTTGCTTTTTTTGGCCAGTCCCAGGGCTTGAACTAAGGGCCTGGGCACTGTCCCTGAGCTGCTTTGCTCAAGGCTAGCATTCTAGCACTTGAGCCACAGTGCCACTTCCAGCTTTTTCTGATTATGTGGTGCTGAGGAATCGAACCCAGGGCCTCATGCATGCAAGGCAAGCACTCTACCACTGAGCCACCTTCCCAGCCCTCCATTCCTTTCTTGTAGGACAAGTCTGCCAGCAGCCAGTTCTCTCAGGGTTTGCTAACTTGAAAATATCTTCATGGTGGCTTCATAAAAGATGACTTTGCTAATAGAACATTTGTGGTTGGCCTTCTTCAACATAGCATTCTACATATCTCTTCTGGCCTCCATGAAACTTGAGATGTTCTTAATCTTACTGAAGATCAATTTTATGTGAGGAACTGCTTTTTCTTACTGTTTTCATCATTTGTATAATGTGGATCTCTCCTACCTGCATTTTAGCAAGAACCCTGAATATACAGACTAATGTTATTCACCAAATGTAAATTTGGCCATGATTTCTTAAAATTTTCTTTCTGTTCCTTTCTCTTCTCCATTTGGGACTCATAACACTTACACGTTGCTATCCTTGACTTGTCTTTTTATGTCTAAGGCTCTACTTTTCTTCATTTTCCTTTGTGTACCACACAACAGATCTTAATGGATATATCTTTACATTTGAAGACTCACTCATTCTTCTGCCAGTGGAAATTCTGGTTTTGAACCCATATAATAAATACACTTTTTATGTTTGTCATTTGCTTTTTACCTCCCAAACTGTTACGTGCTGTTTTATCATTCATCTCTTCATTAATATTTTCTATTTAACAATTGATCTTTAATTCTTCATCTCATTTCATTTAGTTCTCTGCACATATTTATAACAAGATTTTTACAGTCACTGTGTTGTAACTTCAATCTTTAGATCCTCTCCAACCGTTATTTATGCCTGCCTATCCTGCGGACAGGCCATATTTGCACTTTCTGTCACGTCTTATAATTCTGTCAAAGCTGAACGTTTTACATAACACAGTGGGGCAAACAAGAAGACCAGGCTCCTTCTCTCAGGAACAACCACCTGGACTTTTCTTTTTGTGCTTGGCATTCTACAGAGTTGGGAATTACTGATTTTTATGCCAATTTATCCTGTTTAAGGTTCTCAATGGCCAGACAGTGTTTTGTTTCTGGCATAAGCTCATGCATATTAAATTCTGATGGCAAAGATTATCATCATTAAAAGCTATATGGAGGAATTTACCAAAGGACAGCAGTCTTTATGATGCACATGATCAAAGCACGGGCATTGAGACCAATGCTATCTTTTGGCTCCAGGGCCATCAATGACACCTGAGCACTGGAGACAGTGCCATCAGCCTGAACCACTGCAGAAGCCAGAACTTTCCAAAGAGAATCAAGTCAAAGGTAAGAGAATTAAAAATATACAGAGACTTTAAAAGGTTTCTAGAAAACTAAGAAAGTAAAGATTTTTTTAAGTGTAATTCAGAGTTTATCCTACGATTAGTGTGAAACTTTATTGATTATGTTAGGATACAAATAGCTAAGAAGGGAATGTTTTTCAATAACATGGTTCACTATCTTTCACCTTTCATTTCTACTTATGTCTCTTAGTATTTTCTAAATTCCATAGAATTTACTCATAGAAGAGTTTCACTGAAACTACTACTAGGTATTAAGTTGAAAAGATAGCTTTACAGAGGGAAATTCCATCTAGTCAAGACAACTCAAAGAACCAAAACTTAAACATGTGCACTTTCATCTTCGTTCATCTCTATGGTAATACTAAAGTGAACTGATGAACAGATCCTACTGAATATACTGCCCAAGTGGATCTAGACAGACCTTCAGCCTCACTCTTATACCTCCCATAATTTCATCCATCACCAAATACATATATATATATATATATATATATATATATATATATATATATATATATGTCATTATCTTCAGAGAGCAAAAAGCATTAATTATCTACTGAAAATTCAAGTTTTATCTTCAAAAGATATATTTTCCCATTAACACTAATTCCATTAGTCTTTTAAATTTTCTATATATCTCCCTAACAAATCTCTCTAAACCAATCTTAAATCCTTTTCTGGAACAAGGCTGAACATAAAATATATACAAATATTGCTTCATTACCTACAGAAAATTGCTTTACACAGATGGGCTAGCTTGGATTTTTAATAATAATCTTTGTATTATGTAAATTAATCTTTTGACATTTTATTATAAATGCACTGATGGTGTTGATTTAGTTTCAATTCAAAAATCAAGGATTTCATTATACTATAAAACATATCCAGAGTTCAATGTATTTAAGGGGGGGGTTAAACAAAATGCAAACATTTAATGCAACATTAAGCACGTGAAATAAAAACTTGATTGCCTAAAGAAAGCATGCTATGCTGTTACCCTGGTGACAGGTTAAAAAAGGGATTGTGAGCTGAATAGCTGTATGATATGAAATTAAAATGTTTCACATTGAACAATCCAAGATGAATTGGGAAAGGTTAGAGTAGAGGAGAGAGAAATCGATTCTCCAATGGCAATGGTGAATGGGAAAGAAGTATGAATAGGATTTGCCAGTGGGGTGTAACAGCTGCCAAATATCCTGCAGCCAAAGAATTACAATAATACTGATGAAGTGTGCAAGAGCTTTGGGAGTCATTGCAGGGAACAGAGAAATTCTCCACAATAATGAGCCTATTCTATCTTCCAATCAGCCTTCATGATACAATCAAATTGAAGAAAAATGTTTTAAGTGTAATATTTAGCAAAAATTATAAATGGGCTATTTTATCTCCTTAACTAATACTTTCCACTTAAGATCATTTAGATTTCTAAATCATCTAAGACACAGTCACATTAAATAACTGAGAGTCTCTTAACAAAACAGTTTATAAAAAGGCTATATTTCTATATTCTTGCTGCTTTTAGGGTATTTGTTTGAACATAAACATGTTTCCAAATATATAAAGTATAGCTATACAGTTAGATACAGATACTTCCAAATATTTATAGCACAGCTATGTTATAAATTTACAAAGTGTTGTTTTTATTATATGATCAGTTATATATCAGAAGTACAATTTCATTGTCTCAATGTGACTTATCAGAAATAGTCATAAAACAAATATAATTCAAAAGTTGTGCTTCATTTTCATAGCTGGTGTTATAATGCCATACTCTTTTAAGTGCAGAAGACATTTAAATTAAAAGCAATATGCAACTGAATAATAATACTGGATTTTCCTTGGGGATTATTTTCACATGGCTACTTTTTCCTACATTCCTTTCCCCAGTTATCATTCAATAGTTAAGATCATATTTCAAAACCTGAAATTTTAATCATTCAATTCAAAATTAATAGCAGGTAAATGAATTATACCTCTGAGACCAAGGAAGGTCCCTTTTTCTTTTCTTGTATAGCAAGAATACCACCACCACCTCACATGTACACACACAATTGCATCTGTCAGGTAAAAATCACTAAGACATTGATTCTTCATTTCATCAGGCAACCATAGGAAGAAAGAAACTACAATTCAGATGTAGACAAAACAATAGCACTGAGAGGGAAATCAAGTGAATATAATTTCCCCTTGTGTGACTGTGTTTGAAGGAGTTAAACTGATGGCAGACTGCAGCTGGTCAAGATACTTGGTGTGTTCTACCAAATCTGAGTACAAAGTGCTGGTTCTACACTGAGTGCATGCAGCCAAGGTCATCTTTCACAAAAGTGAATGTTTTCTCTTAACCTTTCAGGCTGAACTATTTTCATCAACATTATCATAAGCCATAGTGTTCCATTTTCTGAGTCTTTAACCTCTGCTCAAATGTCAAAAAAAGGAAATTATGAGGATAAAGTAAAATCGGTGACCTCATGCAATTCAAATAGGATCGGAGCTAAAGAAGCCTTCAGTAGCCAGCCCATTTCAAAGCTGCCATTTTTTAGAGGAAGAAAATGAAGCAGGAGTTGAAATGCTGGCAAAGGCCTCACCACCTTGACACATGGGCATGGAGCTGGGACAAACTCCTGACACCTCGCTCCATGAGGATTCCATTGTGCTCTACATCAACAGCTGACAATTCCTGCTAGCTGAGGGGGCCAAAAGATCCACAGGCAACTCTAGAAACTTCCTCACCTAACCAAATGACTAAAGGAAATGCCATGGATAAAACAATGTACTTGGCATATGTACTTTCAGCATTTAAGAGATATAGGGTACACAATCACACCCTGAAATGTCAGTGAGCACACATAAAATATATCTTGACTCTCTATATTTATCAGTTCCATCAGAGCAATGTTCTATCATGTTAATTTTCAAAGTGCTAATGAACAATTTCTGAAAACCATTTTTTGAAGAGTACTAATATGACAAAAATGTCGAAAACAGGGATGGGAATGTGGCTTAGTGGTAGAGTGCTTGCCTTGCATGCATGAAGCCCTGGGTTCCATTTCTCAGTACCACATACACAGAAAAGGCTAGAACTGGCGCTGTGGCTCAAGTGGTAGAGGGCTAGCCTTGAGCAAAAGAAGCTCAGGGACAGTGCCCAGGCCCTGAGTACAAGTCCCAGGACTGGAAAAAAAAATGTTGAAAACACACTAATGGTATGTTTTCGAAAAGGACATCCTTTACGAAAGGCCCTCTTCTCTGTAAAACCAGACTAAAGCACCAGGCTTTCTGTACACACAAAAAGGCAAATCCTCAAACGAAGCCAGTATCTGCCATTTCCAGTGCCTCTCTGCATTCTTTCTTGAGCTTCCACCAATTCAACTTTAATTCCCAGTACACCTGGCATTCTCTAAAATGGCTCTTGTACTGTTCCCCTGGGACTCCCAGACTTCAATGCAATGGCTAACAGCCGTTTTCCTTCTTTTCCACATTTTTGATTAGCATCAATTCACTGGTCAAGGGAATCCATATAAGCCTACAATATACCCAGCTCAGTCTCACTCCCTCTGTCCCTCTTCCTTATCCTTCCTTCCCCACATCCCAAACCAGTCTTGAGCAGGCTTCATTGTTCCATTTTAAAACACATACATCAAATAATCCATAACCTCAATCTTCCCTCATTAATGTTCATTTTCCTTTCACATCGGCTTCCTTACAATTGAACTCCTGCCTCTTGGCTACCTTTTCTTCATTTGGCTCCCTGAACTCAGCCAAGCCTAGCTTTTCACCCTCCTCTGCTGCTCCTTCTGGGCCTCCTCTGTAGGATTCCTCCTCATGTATGAGACTCCTGGAGTTGGAGTTTTCCATGGCTCTGATCTTGACTACTGCCTACCACCTCTCATGGCCTCCTGCCTCCTACTTCTACTCCTTAACAATCTAAATTTTAGTCCTGGAGCCCAAAAGATATTGTTAATATATAATGCTGCATCAAACTTTTCTTAAAGAAACTCAAAACATACAAATGGCTTCCATTTCACTACGATTAAAAGCCTAAATAAGTCTTTACCACAACCTATTTTGAGATGCTCCATTGCTACTGCAACAAAAACTTGTATAGTCCTCTTAAACCACATTGGCTTCTTGATACTTTTCAAAAATGCCAAACATACTTAAACCTCAGGTTCTTTGCTCTTTCCTCTGACCAGAAGAGCTTCCCTCTGATATAGACATGACTCATTCCTTTACTCCTTTTTTCTTTTGTTCTAAGGTTAATCCTCTCAGCCAAACAATCTATCTGTCTACATTAAAACCTTAATTATCCACCATCTATATTCCTTCCCTATCCTTTCCTGGTTTGTTCTTCCTTGACAAAATAGTCATAAGGTAGATCATCTTCAGTCCTACCAAAGGATACTACTGACCTGATTTATCTATTTTCTACCTGAACTGCAATGCCTGGGAATAGAAATTTCCTTTGTTTTCTTTTAATTATTTTGCTCCCTGGTAAATTCTCTAACTTGAACTTATGATGTAAAAGGTGCCATTAAAAGGCATATGATTACATTTAATGTATAGCTGACTCACTTATTCAGTAAGAAAGGAAAAATACATCTTTAATACAAGATATAAATATTTCAGCCAGGCATAATGGTACACACCTATAATCCTAGCACTTGGGAGATCAAGGAAGGAAGATCCTGAGTCCAAGCCCCGCCTGGACTTTATAGCAAGACTTGAGCTGAAGAGCTGAGGGACAGCACTCAGGCCCAGAGTTCAAGCCCCACAACCAGAAAAAAAAAAAAAAAAAAAAAAGAATCTGTCTCAAGTAGGGGGAAAGAGCATTTCAAACCAACAGCTTGCATATCTGTTGGTGTTTAAACCATCAAGGCATTCCAATTAATCAAGAGTGAAATGAGTATAATAACTGCCACCATTCTTCAAACAAAATAGTTGTTATTGAGGACTTATAAAAATTTTTAAGAGGGTGGGGCTGGGAAGGTGGCTCAGTGGTAGAGCGCTTGCCTTGCATGCGTGAGGCCCTGGGTTCGATTCCTCAGCACCACATGAGCAAAAAGAAAAAAGCCGGAAGTGGCGCTGTGTCTCAAGTGGTAGAGTACTAGCCTTGAGCTGAAGAGCTGAGGGACAGCGCCCAGGCCCAGAGTTCAGGCCCCATGACCGAACCCCCCCAAAAAAAAATTTTTTTAAGAGAAAATCATTAATGGGCATCTAACTTTCATGAACAATGTGTTAATAAGTATATCTCATTGTACATTAACAGTAATTCTGTCTTTAAACTATTATTATCTCCATGTTATTAATGAGGAAACAGAATTGGCAAAACCAGGGAAGAGTCCATGTCTCTGACATCAACATTGTATGTACTTACACATTTCCAGGTATTAGAAGTTCTAGCCAATAGAATGGTATAGAAAAAGCAAATATTATGACTTACAGAAAGGAAGACACAAAGTTATGATGAATAATAATAAGTTATTTTAGTTCATTACATAGCATGCATTTCATTCAAAAATTAATCTAAGACAATCACAATATTCCAGTTCCTTTTCAATGACTGGTTTAGCAATAGGCAGGTAATTTATTTCTAGTCAATGAGAATTGAGAAGTAGGAGCTGGGTAACTTCTGGGAAAGGCTTCTTATTTCTTAGAGATAAGAAAGAAGAAAGATGACCCTATCTAGACTGCTAAGTCTAGTAGCTAGTCCATACCTAGTCTGCTACAGCCTTCTGATGAAGCCCAGCACCAGATGAAGGCAAAGCCTAGAAAGCCAGGCAGAGATGGCCTGACTCAAATACACTGCGTTTCCTTCTTCCTATCTCTGAACCTTTTGTTCTTGTACATGACATATGATAACCCATTTGTTTGAATCAACCTTTCATCGCCCAAACCTGGAAGCTTCAAGTGATTTTAGGATTGCTCCCTCTAGAAAACAAGTGAAAAGTTATTACACTGAATTTTTAAGTTTAGGGAGATTTATTATAAAGGAAGTACAAATACTGAAGTAAATAAGTTTGATTATCAAAACAGGAAGTAGAATAGTGGTTACCAGGAGCAACTGTTCAATCGATATAGTGTTTGTTTCAATCTTATAAAAAGCAAAGGTTCTAGAGCAATTGAGTAATAATGTGGTTAGAGCTGACACCACTAGAAATGGTTATGATGGTAAATTTTATTATGTATCTTTTCTTGCAAAAAATAACTTTCATTAGTTTTCTTTTTTTTTTATAACCACAAGTGAATCCTGAGGATTAAATGTTAAATGTTGCTAATTATTTTCTAATTATTTATTTATAAAATAAATGTTTAGGATTCTGAACACATCCTCTGTGGAATGGTGATTGCAAAAAAAATGAAGAAAGAAAAGAAGTCCAACAAAATTTAACTTACTATGTATCTCAAAAAAAATTATAAAATAACAGAGTCAACTTTTTTTTTTTTTTTTGCCCATCCTGGGGCTTGAACTCGGGCACTGTCCCTGAGCCTCTTTGGATTTGAAGCTATCACTCTACCACTTTGAATAGTTTATTGGCGATAAGAGTCTCACAGGGACTTTTCTGCTTGGGCTAGCTTCAAACTGTGATTCTCAGATCACAGTGTCCTGAGTAGCTAAGTTTACAAGCATGAGCCACTGGTGACCAGCTAACATTTACTTTTAAAAACCTTGAAACATATATATTATATGAAAGTAGATAATATTGTACACACTCAGTCCTGAGGACTGAGCTCTAAAAGTGAGCCTGGGAATTACTCTCACCAGGTCCCTTCCCTATTTCTTAAAAGATGCCAAGCATGCCCTCTATTAGGGATGAGAGGTGTGGTCATCAGTCATTCCACTACCAGGAAAGATGAACTTCCAATACTACAAATGTAAGGTCTGAACAGGGACACCTTCCTCCCTCTTGGCTAAGTTTCTGCCAAGTATCTGTTACCTAGGTAACTGGCAGACCTGAAAGCAGTCACCTTCCCCTCCTGCTAGGTCACATCCTGGGCCCCCTCTGGTCACAGGCCTCCCATATGACCTCAGGAGGGTCCCAGACCCTGAGGTCACATCCAGATCCAGTGTGGCCACACCTTTCCCCAACCTAGCCACACCTCCTCCTGTCCCTGGCCTAGATAAGTCCTGACCAGGGGTGGGTCGTCCCCCCCTCCCTTTTCCTTTTCAGCCATGCTTCTCCACCATGCATGGTGGGGGCAGCAGTTCGGTAAATAAACTTCTTCTCCTGCCTGAATAGTGCATGGTGTTCTCCTCATTGGCTACCTAATGAAAACTACCTATTTAATATACCTTACAACAAACAGTATCATGATAATCTCAAATTAGATAGCTTACCAGAAAGAGAATAATCATGGAATTAGGAAAGCTGAGTGACAGGAATGAGGACAATTGCACAGCTACAAACCTAACAAAAGAAAGAAATCATTGCAGAGAAAAAAAAGGGGACAAAGAGAAAGTAAAACTATGTGGCAAAGGGAGAAGAGCCTTCTCCCTAGTGTCTGAGAAGTGTGGAGTAGTGAGGATGGACCTAAGCCAGCATTAAGTAGGTTACTGTCGTTCTCAGAAAGAATTCCTGATCCATGAACAACATTTGGATCTAAGGAAAACAGGCATTATTAGCCAAAATATGTTAAGGATTACTGAAAGGAAATAAAACATTACCCTTATTATTTTTTTCGTATAATTATTATCAATTAGTGAAACAAATTACTATACCAAACTATTATACCAACACAATCACTTTAGTTTCACATAATATAAAGTGACAATTTAATAGTGCTTTTAAAGATTACTTACTGCTGATTGAAAATGTTTTTACTTTAATGGTTGTTCGGGTGTTGGGAATTGAACCCAGGACATCATGCGTGCTAAGCACACACTCTAACACTGAGTTACACTCTCACCCTAACCCCAAGTGAAAAGAATAATTGTAACAAAAAGTAATTTCAGAGTCAGTGTGCATTTATGCAATTATGTCCACCAAATTTATTGTATGTCATCCTAAAAAGACTGCTATTGTTTCTGACATTAATTTTTCTTTTTTTCTAAAATACATGCTATCATTTTACTATCTAAATACTATGGGCACACATTAATGTATTTTTCCAACTCATAAATGATGAAAGAGTAAAAATCCACAGAGAAACTGGGAAAATAAGACCAGTGCCAAAACAAGTAACATAAAGGAAGGGCTGTGGGCTACTGGTTTGGAATCAAAAACATTACATCAACATGCCCAGAACACTACGGAGCCACACCTGGCCGCCAACTCTCAGACTCCATTCCCAAGCCACATGTTTCCAAAGACTTCTTAATAACGGATAGGAGAAACTATTTATTTTTGTCAGTTGTGGGGCTTGAACTTAGGGCCTAGGAGCTGTCCCTGAGTTTTTTTTTGCTCAAAGCTAGCTCTCTACAGCTCCACTTCTGGTTTTTAGGTGGTTAATTGAAAATAAGAGTCTCATGGCCTTTCCTGCCTGGGCTGGTTTTGAACCTTGATTCTCAGATCTCAGCCTCCTGGGTAGCTAGGATTACAGATGTGAGCCACCAGCACCAGGGGCCACTTTATTGTTTTAATTCTATTCAGTCTTACCCAAAATAAGTCAGCTACCTCAAAAAATAATGTATGTACATATTTTTTTTAAGCAATCAGTTTAGCTGGGCACTGGTGGCTCATGCCTGTAATCATAGCTACTCAGGAGGCTGAGATTATATCATGGTTTGAAGCAATCTGGACAGAAGTCTGTGAGAATCTTATCTCCAATAAACTACTCAGAAATAGCCTGAAGTGGTGCTATGGCCTGAGTGGTAGAGCACTATTCTTGAGCAAAAAATAAGTTCAGTGATAACTCCCTGGCCCTGAGTTCAAGCCCTAGAACCGGCACATACACACACACACACACACACACACACACACACACACACACACACACACACACACACACACACACACACACACACACACACATCAGTTTATTTTTAGCTATACTTTGGAATTGTAAAATAATAAAGTTCTAAATAGTAACAAAAGATAAGATAATCAGAGAATAATAAAAAGATAATGCAACATATAAAGTGAGCGCTTGAAAACCAAAGCTCAGCTCTTTCCTGCCTATTCATCTCCCTAAATCAGCAGTGTCCAATAGAACTTGGTGGAAATAGGGAAGTCATGATTAAAGGTTCTTGTGTTGCCCAATGTGAAGCCATTAACCACCTGTGACTATTAAGCCCTTGAAATATAGGTAGTATAACTGAGACACTAGATTTTAGGTTTAATTTTAATTGCCACCAATAGTTAGCACCTGCTTCCTGGACATCACAACCACAGGAAAACAACCGATTCAACCATTTTCCTCTTCTTCCAAATCATTCATAATTTATTAATACTCTAAATCCTCATCTCTCCCTGGACATACACCAAATCATAACTTTACAAAAAATTATATACTAAGCTTCTTGAACTTGCTCTTAACAGAACAAACCATATTAGCCATTAAGATACAGACCAGGGTGAAATTAGAGAGTGAGGATGAGGGGCAAATATGATCAAAGTACTTCATACACTATATGAAAACAGAATAGTAAAAGCTTTTTGAATTGTTCAAAATGGACGTAAGGAGATTAAAAAAGTAATAGAAGTGGTGAATATGATCAAAGAATATTACTTGAAAGTATGGAAATATCACAACGAAATCTCTTTATACTAGTAATATACATAAATAAAAATGGAAGGGGAGAGATCCAGCTTCAACTCAATTTAGCTCCTCATCTACCTGCTTCCTAAGAAATAATAGAAATTGGTGGTTTGTGCTTTCAAAGCTACTTGGTCACTTTCCATCTTCTTTTTTCTTCTTAAATCTTTGCTCTTCTTGTGGAAAAGGAAACGAAATTGAACACAATCTGGAAGCTCAGAGGAATAGTTTAGTGCTTAGCAATAATTATGCAAACCTGGCATTACTGCCCATTTGTATCTATAGTTTCATAGTTTCTGATATCTATATGTGTTTATATGTATTTTTAACTATATGGATTCATTCATGTGTGTGCATGTGTGTGTGTGTGTGTGTGTGTGTGTGTGTGTTCCAGAAGCAGACACAGGAGGTGTCTACTAAAAAAGGGACCTGCTACTTTGCTCCAGAACTTTGTTCTTACAGACCAAGAATACATTCTGAATTAGAAAACTGCAATTTGGTTCCACCACATCCTGACTACTACAATATAGTTTTCTCTGTTCTTTCATTTTCCCCTTTCCCATTCCTTTATTGCATAAAAGTAACTGGTATATGTGTAAATACTTATTGCTTTTCTTTTATCTTTTTCTTTTTCTTTAAACTAAATGACCAATGGTATATTTTTATTGACATCAAATGGAGATGGGATGGGGAAAAATACTGGTCTGAATTCATTCTTTTTTTTTTTTTTTTGTCAGTCATAGGCCTGAACTCTGGGCCTGAGCGCTGTACCTGAGCTCTTCATCACAAGGTGAGCACTCTACCACTTGAGCCACAATGCCACTTTCGATTTTTTCTGCTTATGTGGTGCTGATGAATTGAACCCAGGGCCTCATGCATGCAAGACAAGCACTCTACCACTGAGCCACCTTCCCAGCCCTGGATTCATTTCTAATACTCTATCTCAAAACTATTTTCAAGACTAATGAAACCATAAAACAGAAATAACAAATACAAACTAGATGTGTGCGTTTCCCATCAAATTTCACAGTATCGTCTTATCTCTACTAACAAGATTCTCTTTCTGAACTTAAAAAACTGTTAAAATGAAATATCTGCAATGTTATAGTTAAGAAGTGTGATTATATTATACTTCCCCAAAGGCCCACAAGAAGATCTAGAACTGAGATCAGCGGATCTTTCACTGGTTTTTTTCATACAGATAAAATAATGGGTATTTTCTCCTCATTCCGTTTTAAAAGATTTGCCATACCTTGAATGTTGGTGAAAATTACGTGCCCGTAACTGGGATACCACAAACAATGATGATGCTATCGCCAATAACTGGTTTTTCTCACTCTTTGATAAAATATGTCCTAAGGGAAATAAATTCATCAATCAATCAGTCATATATAATGTTAACATCTGTGTTTCTATAGTCCGAAGCTACTATTAAGTCAAAAACAAGTATTCCATCAGGCTTCTATTATGGAGTTAGTATTGCACACGGGAGAGAAGTGTAAACATTCTAATAAGACAATAAACCTTGCTCAGTTAGAAAAAAAATCGTAAAAGAGATACCCAGGCCAGGTGGCAATAGCTCATGCCTATAACACTTGATACACAGGAGGCTGAGATCTGAGGATCTTGGTTCAAAGCCAGCCTGGGCAGGAAAGTCTATGAGACTATGATCTCCATTTAACTATTAATAAAGCCAGAAACAGAGTTGTGGGTAGAATACCATCCTTGAACAAAAAAGCTCAGGGACAGAACTCAAGCCCTGAGTTCAAACCCCAGAACTGGCACATACTGAGAGAGAAAGAGAGAGAGGGAGGGAGGGAAGAAGGGAGGGAGAACAAAAATAATTACAAAGAGAAAGTTATACCCACAGAGATCTCACAAAATGCTTACGTTCTTAACATCTGTTTCCTGTCATCACTCACTACCTGAAAACCTACTTCTAAGAAAGTGAGGAGAAAAGGCCAGAGCTCCAATTTCTGCAGAAATAGAGATACACAGTCAAGGCTATGTTTGCTACATAAAGGAATCAAAGAGAATAAAGGTATAATTTGCTTCCCTCTATACATGCAGTCAAGAATCGATGTCCAATCAATCAAAGGACTTCTATCATCCTTACTCTCTCTTCCCATCATAATGTAGCTGGACTCAGAAATAGTGGTCTAGGCTAGAGTAAGACCACTTGACATGGCTGAGTGTTATCCAGCTGGTAAGCCCGTTCCATTTGCAGAATTCTAAAAGTAGTGGTATGAATCAAGAAAGGATGACAGATGGTACAGGATACAGGTGAACACTTCCCTCAAGAGTTCTGTAACCATACTACAATATCTAATACTACTACTTACCACCATACTATATACCAGATAGTAGAGAGAGCATTAAACAGTATAGTATACAACAGAAGCAATATTTTACAACCCATTAATGAAAACAAAAAGTACCCACCTAAACTTATTTCAAAGAAATGGAGCAATGTGAACTTTATGTCTAAAAATTACTCCAAATGATAATCAAACTTTTAAAAATGTCCAAAATTAACATCTAAACTCTTTTAAGTCTACAAACCATTTTTCTGTGGAGAAGTATTTCATGAAACAGAAGAGTACAGGAACCCAATAATCCATTCCTCGTTGAGACAAACCCAGATCCTGCATCAACACTTACACAAATGAGACCTACAAACTGGTTCTGGGAATTCAAGCAGAGAACTTTGCATATCATTTTTTTTCTTTCTAGAAATGTAAAAAACATTTTGTTTTTGGGATACCCAGAGGAATAACTATTTTTCACTAATCTTGTCTAACACTCAATGAAGCTTTCCAACATAACCTCAAGGCTCTCTTAAGAACAGTATAAAAGCACTCCCCTACTATTCCTTTCAAAATTATCTTTATTTATTTTTTATTTCTATGAAATTCTTATTATATATTTACTGATACATAAAATCTATTGTATCTACATTGCCTATCTCTTATTTCCTGCATGATTTTATTCTCATTACATTTTTGCCATGTTTGGGATACTTCTCCCATTTGTCTGTTTTTTATTTTATTATTTTATCTATCTATCTGTCTACAAATGGTTGTACAAGAGGGTGACAATTTAATATTTCCATTTATGCACACAGGGTCACCCCTTTTGTATCATTCCCCAACCTTCCCATCTACCCTTTCTCCTTGCAGTCCTAACAAGTTTTTCCACTTCCTTTTTCACAAATGTGCATTGAGTATTAAGATTATGTTCATCCACCATTCCCTTTTCCATATATCCACCTCCCTGAGCTAGCCTCACCCCATTCAAAGCATGTTTCAGTTTCCTAATATTCATTTTGTTAAATGGCCTCTTAATTGTTACTTCTCCCATTTATTTTGAGGGGTCACTCATTCAGTTCTTAACAGTGACCATATTAGATTCTGTTTTGCTAAAATGTTTTATGTCTAAAAATCACACTTTTTAGTTGTTCATCAAGTCTTTCTAACTTAAAATACTTAAGCATTCTTACTATTTTTCAGTGAGCAAAGTCATCTATTTTCCACAACAGCCAGCTGAAAACCAAGCATCTCCAATACTCATGGATTCTTCTATGTCCCCTCTCTAGATAGGCATCCTTTCCCACCTTCCAGCAGTGGCTCTGCTCTGTTTGTTCTCAATACTCAAGTCAAAGTGTTAGACAACGGTTTGTTGGTAAATGTTTAATGATTAAACCAACTGAGGTATAAGGGAAGAAAGAAGCCCAAGTAAGGGACTTTTGCTAATTTCCCTGAAAAAAATATTCTCCATGGCTGATTTCAAAAGACCCACAGACATCAAAGAGGATGGCTTAGGAAGACAGACACATGGGCTCTCACAATGCAATATAGCACATCCAGCGCCCAGCAAAGGCAGTTCTTGGAGAGATGTTCATAGTGCAAAATGCTACCTCATCCTTACAGCACCCTATATTCCTTAAGTCAAAGTCGTTTTCTTTTTTCTCTGTTCTTGAGACATTTTGCTTTTTAATCTTTACTCAGTACTTATTCTGTGCTGTCTAGTAATGCTGTGAGTTCTTCCATGATTGTTTTTCCTGTGCTGTTAGCTCTTTAATGACAAAAAAAAAAAAAAAAATACACTATCCATTTCTTATCTCCTTCTACAGCCTACTTCATCCTTCATTGAATGACTTTGTTGACTGAAATTCAGTCCAAATATTCTACTATAACTTTTAAAGGTATAAATATACTTAACTAAATAAAGGAAAAGTATAACTTATTGTATACTTTTCAGGATGAATCAATTTTCACAAAAACCTAACTTTTCAGAAGAAAACTATAATTCTGATAATTACTTTGATGAAGCTTGAGGCTAATGAGTAGCAAGAAAACAGAAAAATAAGTCCAAAATGTTCATTACACGACAACTGAAACTGCAGTCTTAAAATATCTTCTTCATTTTTTCCTTTAGTTAGGAATCAAAGGAAAATAGCTTTTCAATATCAGAATCCAAACAGTTAACAAGAACAATGCTGCATCTATCCCATTATTAAATTTTAGACATAATGACCTCAAGGTTCAAATCTAAGAAGTTTTGGTGAAACTGTTATAGTCTACAAATAGATTTGGGAAAATAAACACGTAGTATAGAGATTTTTAATGCAGTAATAAAGACAGGCACTTGCCTATAAACAGTGATTGGAAGAAAAGGACAGATGGGAAGCAGATGGGTAATCCCGAAGGGGCAAAATGACCCGGCCTCAAACATATTGAGAAGATCCTGCACTAACTTCAGTTGCCACTTCCTGCTGTTTCTTTCAAGCACATATATATTAAACAGTCAAGGATGATAGTTTAATATATGTAAGACCAGCTCTGAGGGAAAAACCCTAGGAAGGAGAAACAAAGTAACCTAGAGAAGAATAGGAGATATAGCCATTCAGAAAGAAGAAAAAAATACAAGAAAATAGCACATGAGAATAAGAAATATACATTAAGAGTGGCAAACACAGGTATGTACTTTCAAAGTCTTTAGAGTCAATATGACATGTAGCTTATCCCAATTGAAAAAAAGTTTGTGATTTGGATAGTAGCACAACTAAAGTAGTACTCAAACTGGAATTGAAAATCTTAGGACTGGGTCTGGGAATCTGGCTTAGTGACAGAGCACTTGCCTATCATGTACAGGCCCTGGGTTCAATCACAAGCACTACTCCCCCTCCCCACAACATCCCGGGCCCTTTCCCCCACAATAAAAGAATCCCCACAGATCCACTTCTGACTTCATTATTTTACTGGTTATTTAGCCTAATAACCTCGTTGGGTTTTAGTTGTCTTACATGAAAAAGAAAAACTGAGATTAATCTTTGCAAAAAGTTCTTTTTAACAACTTCTGACAATTAAAAATACTATGATCCTTTCTAGTATAGCAAATGAAAAAAGTTAACAATGTCAATGCTGATAATCTTTTACCAAAAGAAAAGGATTTGAGTAAGGAAATTAAAAGTAAATATGTCAGAAAACCAAAATATTATGGTTTTAAGCAAATTTCTAAGTTTGAAGGTAATTCCTGTCTCCAGAGCATTTGGAACATTTTTCATTGCTGCTAAATGTTCAATATAGAGTTATCAACCCCAACTAGAAATGTTAAATATCCATGTACATATATACTCACATATAAACATATCCATATATAGACAGAAATATATAACATTGTTTGTTCTGAAGGTCAAGGTCTGAAAAGTTTTCACCTTTTTCTCCTGCCTGATGTTTCCTATCCTATCACCTACACAGAAGCATTGGGCAGGCAGACATAAAAGCCTCTGAAATTTCCCAAGTCTACTTGACAACTTACTACAACTTTTAATCCAAACTATAGAAGAACAAACAAAATATCAGAATTAAAACAGAAGAAAGTGATTATCTCAATATATGTACAAATAAATTAAAATACTCAGTTGTCCTTTTTCATCATACTATGAAGATTCTTTTTTTTTTTTTGGGGGGGTCCGGTCGTGGGGCCTGAACTCTGGGCCTGAGCACTGTCCCTCAGCTCTTCAGCTCAAGGCTAGTGCTCTACCACTTGAGCCATAGCACCACTTCCGGCTTTTTTCTTTTTGCTTATGTGGTGCTGAGGAATCGAACCCAGGGCCTCAAGCATGCAAGGCAAGCGCTCTACCACTGAGCCAGCTTCCCAGCTCCTTGAAGATTCTTTTTAATGAATTAAATAAATATTTACTATCTATTATGGTACTATAATAAAAAACAGTCATCTAAATAGTTCAGACCTCATAAAAACAAGAGCTACTAATAACCATTCAAGTATAAAACTAAAATTATGTTAAGGATGTAATTTTTACAAATGTAAAAATTTGCATTTTTTCAAAACCCACAAGTTCTATACTTTTGAACATGATAAATCATGAGTTTTTAAAAGCCTAAATTAAAGAAATTCTTTGTGTGTGAGTATGTGTACATTTGTGTTAGTCCTGGGGCTAGAACTCAGGGCCTGGGTGCTGTCTCTGGGCTTCTTTTACTCAAGGCTAGTGTTCTGCCCCTTGAGCCAGAGCTCCACTTCAGGCTTTTTGGTGATTAATTGGAGATAAGAGTCTCATGGACTTTCCTACCCAGCCTGGGTGAACTGTGATCCTCAGATCTCAACCTTCTAAGTAGCTAGAATTACAGGCATGAGCCACCAGCATATTACTCGATAGTAATGATTAAACTCTAGATGACATTGAAATTCTAAAAGAAGGTACAAAACCAACTTGACAGTTAATCTTACAAAATTCTGAATTAAAACTTCTTTGTAAATACATGCAATAATTCATTTACATATGTCAAACTGAATTGACATATAGCTCCCAATATGACTATGTAAGTCATTTTATATACTCAAGTACTAAATAGAAGACTAACCTTCATAAATTCCCAAGCTCACAATGCATCTAGAGGCTCTGGCTGTTACCTCCATATCATCTCTATTAAGTTTCAGGTAACCCCTGAGGTTCTTAACAATGAAATGCTCATTAAAGATTTTGTCTTCTTTCTCACTTGATAAGTCATTGTCTTACCATTTGGAAATACTCTGATAACTTTCTAGTGCTAAAGTTCAGATTTATTTCTCATTTCTTTATTTAAAGCATCTTCATTATCATTAGCAGGATTAGCATCTGATTTTCTGAAAATGTCAGTGCTCTTTTTATAAAGATATATATTACTAAAGCTGAGTTCCTATTTATATTCATGCCAGTAAAGAGTAAAAACTAAGGGAGAGAGGAGGGAAAGTGAGAAAAAATGAGGGAGGGGATAATACTGTTTGGCAAGAAACGCACTCACTACCCCTCCTTACGTAACTGTAACCCCTCTGTGTATCACCTTTACAATAAAATCAAATCAATTTTTTTAAAAAAAGAATAAAATCTGCTTTAACATTCAAGAGCCAGATCAGTAGGTCAACAATCTATCTAGCTACATATCCAAGAATTAGATTCACAGAACATTCCACATAGCTGAATTTCTCATTTAACAGAATTGCAGATTATTATACTCATGAGTCATCCATAAATACTCCATATATATTAATCAACTATAATATAACTCATATATGTCAATAGCCTAGGACATTCCATATATATATCAATTATAATATATGCCAAAAGTCTTTTAATTCTACATATTAAAACTACACATTATATTAAGGCATAACTTTTTAAAAGCTTCTAATAACTAAAATATTCTAGCACATACAAACCTTTAAAGCCATCAGGATATACTTCAGAGAGAAATTTAGTGGTGATGTCCCCTTTTACAAAGCGGGAGTTGATTATCACCTCTCGAAGTAATGAAATATTATGTGTAACACCTAAAAATTTAAAAATATCAGAGTGAACAGGAGGACAATAAATTAGTTAAAAATCTAATTATTAGTAGAGAAACATCATCAGCATCCTATGACCTAGGAGAAACATCATCAGCATCCTATGACCTATCTCTTGACTTCGAGTAATAATAACTAATATTTGAATGCAAGGTATCAATAAAATCTTAAATAGAAACTTAAGTTTGTCATGACAAGTCAACATTGAGTTGACTTAGGATAGATAAACACCTTGTCAATAAATGAGACCCAAACAAATAACTAGAAAGAGAAGAAAATGAACCTCAACTCCAAATCCAGAGACAAAAATTAATTCAAAAGGGACCACAAACCTAACTGTAAAACCTAAAACTATTGTAAGACCTATGGAAGAAAATGAAGAAGGAAAAGGATTATTTACCTTGGGTTACCCCATACATAAAAATATGAATAATAAAAGTATCACTAAATTATATTTTATCAAAATATAGAAGGCTAGTCTTCAAAAGACAATTAAGAAATGTCAAGCCATAAATCAAAAGAAAATATTCATAAGAATACATATATCAGAGAAGAAATTTGTATCTGGGATTTCATAAAGGATACATACAATTATAATACAATAAGCAAAAATTTAAAAAACACAATCAAGGAGCTGGGCGCTAGTGGCACATGCCTGTAATCCTAGCTACTCAGGAGGCTGAGATCGGAGGATCACAGTTCGAAGCCAGCCCAAGCAGAAAAGTCGATGAGACTCTTAAGAGGAGCTGTAGCTCAAAGTGATAGAGTGCTAACTTTGAACAAAAAGTTCATGGACAGTGGCCAGGCCCTGAGTTCAAGCCCCAAAACAGCAGGGAGAAAAAAAAAAGTCAACATCCTTTCATGATAAAAGCTCTGAAGAAACTAGAAATAAAAGGATCATGCCTCGCTAGTACTAAGTCACTAATAGCTCATGCCTATACTCCTAGCTACTCAAGGAGGCTGAGATCTGACAACCATAGTTTGAAGCCAGCACTAGCTGAAAAATCTGTGACACTTTTACCTCCAATGAGACTTTTACCTCCAATTAGCCAGTGAAAAGGCTGACCATGCAAGGGTGACTAAAGCAGTAGAGTACCAGGCTTTACCAAAAAAGCCAAGAGAGAGTGTAAGGCCAAATTTAAGCTCCAGTACCAACACACACACACACACACACACACACACACACACACACACACACACACACACACACACACACACACACACACACACACACACACACACACACACACACACACACACACACACACACACACACACACACACACACACACACACACACACACACACACACACACACACACACACCAGAATCTCAATACTGAAAAAAACTATATATGGTCAAAATTATACCAAATGAAGAAAAACTAAAAACATTTCCTCTAAAATCAAGAAGATGAGCATCTACTTTCCATTCTAATTCAATGTAGTTACATCATAGTCATGGGAATAAGGTAAGGGAAATGAAAAGAAAACAAATAGAAAAAAAGTCATATTATCTCTATATGCAGATGATATGATCTTATTCTTAAAAGATTCTAAGGATACCACCAGAAAACTGTTAGATCTGATAAACACTTCCAACAAAGTAGCAGGATACAAAATCCATATACAACAAAGTATAACTCCTTGATAGAGTGTTGTAGAACTAATTCATACAGAAACCATATAGATGAATAGAGACTGCCCTATCCAAACTTCTGTGTCGTATTAATTGTTAAATCAGCTGAGATAGTCAAATAATATTAAAAGAGTTTCAAGAAAAGAATAGAAAATAAAAAGGGGGTAAAATGTGAGAAAACCCATCTTTTCCATCAAAGTAAGCTGCTTTTAAGTTCCTACTTTGGCCTAGTGGCTTGGCTCTGGTTGATTATTCTGCTAAGACAAAATCAGCAAGTGAAGAAAGGGAAAGAGGCAATCCTTTGAGATAAGGAAGGACTCTTGAAATGTAAGGTTTTATCTTAACTGGTTGTCTCAAAATGGTAAAGGAACTATGTTTTGAGATTACTTGTGTGCTGTTAATCTTATCTCAAAGTCTTTTAATGGTCACTTTGTGTAAATACACCCTACTCTCCTAAACTAGCCAATCATGAGCAGATTGTGAGCATAAACTCACCCAATCCAAGCAGAGGGCAGGGCCTGCTGCAATAGGGATAGAAAAGGAGCTGCCAGCCTGCTCTGTATGCTTGCTTGCACACTATTGGCTGATAGTACAGGAGGAGGGAGGGGGGAGGGGGAGGAAGAGGAGGAGAAGGAGAAGAAATAATAATCAGGAAAACTTCTGCTTTACAATGCCTAAAAAATAAGCTATTTTAAAAAAACTAGGAATACACTTAATCAAGGAAGTGAAAGAATTTTACAATAAAAACTACAAAACCTTGAGGAAAGAAACTAAAGAGGACACTAAAAGTTGGAAATGCCTCCCCATGTTTATGGATTGTAAGAATTTATATTGTGAAAATAGTTACATTACTATAGGTGATCTATAAATTTAATGAAACACCCCTGAAAATCCAGTAACACTCTTCATAGAACTAGAAATAGAACTAAAACTCAGTAAGGGGGCATAAAAGAATCTGAGAGCTACGGGGCTGGGAAGGTGGCTCAGTGGTAGAGCGCTTGCCTTGCATGCCTGAGGCCCTGTGTTCGATTCCTCAGCACCACATAAGCAAAAAGAAAAAAGCTGGAAGTGGCACTGTGGCTCAAGTGGTAGAGCACTAGCCTTGAGCTGAAGAGCTCAGGGACAGCGCCCAGGCCCAGAGTTCAGGCACCACGACCGGACCCCCCCAAAAAAAAATCTGAGAGCTACAAAAAAAAAAAAAAAAGAGCAATGACAGTAATGTTGTACTTTATCTGATTTTAAATTATACTCAGCCATAGTAACAAAATCAGCATGATACCAGCATAAAGCAGACATGCAAATCAATGGAATGGAAGACAATAATAAATTTACACAGCTACAACCATCTGATTCCCAAAAAAAAGTGTTGAAAAATACACTAGAGAAAAGTTTCTTTAAGAAATGGTGCTAAGAAAATGAATATCCACAGGTAGAAAACTGACACTAAACCCCTATCTTACAACTTGTATAAAAAAAAATTCTAAAATGGGTAAGACCTTAATGTCAGACTTGAAACAAACTACTAGAAAAAAAATACAAACACTTCAATATATAGGCATAGGTAATAACTTTTTGAACTAGTAAGAATTGATAAGAGGTATTATATCAAATTACTCATTTCAGTACAGCAAAGGAAATAATAATTAGAGTGAAGAAAGTCTATGAATAGATGAAATCTTTGCAAGCCATTCATTTAATAGAGCATCAAAATCCAGAGTATATAAAGAATTAAAAAGAATTATTTGACTAGGCATCAGTGGCTCATGTCTGTAATCCTAGTTATTCAGGAGGCTGAGATAAGAGGAAGCCAGCACCAGCAGGCAAATCTGCCAGATTCTTATATCCAATTAACCACCAGAAAACTGGAAGTGGCACTATAGCTAAAGTGGTAGAATGCTAGCCTTCAGTGAAAAAAAATCAGGAACAGCATTTAAGCCCTGAGATCAGGCCCCACAACTGACAAAAAAAATAGAAAAAGAAAAAGAAAGAAAGAAGTACTCACCAGACAAATTGTCAATCAATCAATACATGAGCAAATGAACTGAACAGACAGTCTTCAAAAAGAAGATAGCCAATAATATATGAAAAAAATGTCCAACATCTTTAACCATTTTTAACTACTAGGGAGATAGTTATGAAATTTTTGAGCATCTCTGATCCTGACCCAGAAGATATAGTATGTCTAAATTTTAGAAAAGGCAATTTTTAAATTATCCAAATTACTGTGAAACATTTAGAGAAAGTTCCAGAATTTAAGTATCAACATTGTTCTTTTAGACCATATTTCACAGAAGTTATCATATGAAGATAATGGTATATAAAATCTTTTTTGCACATGACCATGAAAAATGCAACATTATTCCTTGCTCCATAGGTAATGACTTATCCCACAGCCCATAACTATTATTCCTAAGAACTGTTACTTTTAAACAGGGAAAGACATTCAAACTTTAAATATCTGAAGTATAGGAATACCAGACTCTTCTAATGGATTTTATGAATAAATACTTAACAAATACTTGATGACACCAATTACCTTATGAATCATTGGGGAGGGGGGGGGGAGACAAAAACATGGCTTCTACCTATTTAAAAAAAAAGGTGTCCTTTACTTACTACCTATTTTTGGAGATAAAGAGTCTGGCAACTTTCCTGCTGGGGCTGGCTTAAAATTGTGATCCTCAAATCTCAGCCTCCTGAGTAACCAATGAAAATAATGAGAATTCCAGGCAATATATCAGAAGGCCTAGAAAGACAAACTAGGTAGGCAACAATTTAAAAGACAACACATCTTGAAAGAGGAAAAGGCATAAAAGGGTAATTAATCCCTCAATCATGTATCCTAAGCAGATAAAGCTAAAGCATTGTTGAAGAAAATCATCTCATCTGCCAGAGAGGAACATATTAGGGACTGACAAGATAGATTTTCCTGGCTAGTAGGTAAAAGAACACACACAGACACACAGACCAAGGGAGATGTAGCAAAATGCAAAAATGGACAGTTGAGGTTTTAGATGATGCTTAAAAGAAACTTAAAGGTTGTTTTGTGGGTTTGGGGGGTTGATTTTTTTAAAAATCTTTCACTGTTGTCAAAAGCGGACCCTATTATTTTTGAAGGGAGGACTGGAAGAAGATATTTGTGGAAATGAAGAGAGCCTAGAGCCAGAGGTAGCCACCAATCCAACCAGAGCATTCAGGATACAATCGGTCAGGGGAAGACTTCGATATCCCTGACAAACAATGCAGACAATCACATTCATGCATTCCAGGAACCACTCAGGAAAAGGGACTTACATAGAAAAGAGGCAAGAGTAAAGACATGAAAATGCATTTGCTCATATTTACATGATGAAAAATGACAGGGTTGTGGTCTAAAGGTGGGCGTTGACAATACAGATGGAAAAAAGAAGATGGACTTGCAAGAGACAAGGCAGAGACACTTAGTTGACATAAAGGATAGGAGAGAAGCCAAGCACAACACGCAAATTTTTGGTACTACAGTATAACAGAAGATGTCAGTGCCCTCAAGACAAAGGTTGATAGGAAATTTCTTTTGCATTTTAGGCGAGTTAGATGATTCTAGGATAATTGACTATCCTATGGCTGAATGATTAAACTTCAGAAAGGCAGTTAGACACCTCTGTGTAGCGCAGAGGGAGGTACCCTCGACACGTGGGTGGCCATCCATGTAAAGGAATCCAATACTGCAGAGTATTCAAATATTACAATACTACAAGTTTTGGAAAAAAATAAGATCCTAAGAGAGTAACTGGCAAGGATGAAAATCAGAAAACCAAGATGTAGCATTTTATTGATTTTTTTTTACAAGGTGGTTCTATGTACTAATTAAATAGGAATATTTCAATTTATAAGCTTTTTGCAAAATAGCACATAAGTTAACAAAGTATTCTGTCAGGATTTTTGCAGATTATGAGACATTATTTCCCAAGTTAAGTAATACTATTTTTATATTTAACTTTATAGGTTTCCCTTTTATAGCCTGGTAGTGCTGATAAAAATTTTCTAGCTCTCTGTGTGGCCAATATGACAGTTGGAACCAGACTCTGTCTTCAGTGAAATGCTGCATGAGTTTCAAAAATAGTTAATGGTAATTTGAATCTTTGTTCAAAGGTCACTTTAGCTTATTTTTTTAATTTTTAAAATTTTTTAAAATAATTTTTTACTGAGATTAAGTGATTATATAAATTTCACAAATTACACAGTATTGTGGGATAATAATACTTAAAGTCACATACAAAAAAAAGTCACATACATATTTTAACCTTCACAAAGCAAACTGTCATTATTATGGTCTATAAAGTTTGTGAATTCTATGAACTTTGACTTTAATCAGCTTATTAAGTTATTCATGATTATTTATAATTCTGATACTCAATATCAATTTCTGACTGATGGTGTACAAAAAAGTTAGAATGTATGCAATTTTATAGGGTAAATGTGTTCTGATTTTATTCTACAATCAAAGTTAAAAAGGAATTGTTGATTTTTAGAAAATGTGGCTCAAAGGAACATAAACAAATATTAATCTATATCTTTGATACCAAAGAAGAGACTTACTCAACCATGTAATGAGCATGGGCTCTTTAAAGTCTTTCTACTTGACGTATAAATGCAGAATTAAAAATGTACTTTCCCCTCAGTACATTAAAACACTAACACATTTTTCTTTAATGTTCATAGATACCATATTACATATTACCATGCCAAATCAAGTCTTAATCAGCTTGTCTTTGCTATGGATTACATGTGAAATAATAAATGGTAAAATTGACTATTCAAAAAAATGAAAATAAAGAAATAAAACAAAAATGTCACTGTATTCTAAAGCCAAAAATAGAAATCATCAAAAAATTATTGCATACATATAAGTTCAAAGCATCAGTATGGATGGGAGAAATCACTGAACTATTAAAAGGTATCCTACCAAAAAAGTTACCATTGTGAATTTAGTTTACTTTCTTTCCACATCTGAGGCAAGACAATGCCATTTGAACAGCTCGTTATATAAACACTAAGTAGATAGTAAAGGTATTCTTTGAGAGTTAGTTTTTAACTTCAACAATATTATTACTAACATACTCATAAAAATTATGCCTAAAAGTTTTAGGTTGGGAATTGAGGAATGACCTCTGCCAAAGTTCACCAGGTCCCATCTGTATGGGAAAGCATGAATAGGCCACAGAGAGAGGCCCCAGAAGCAGCCTTCTCCTGACTACCTGCTGGTTCCAAAACACAGGCCAGACATCAGTTGTGCACACTGCCAAGATCAAACAGAGGCCAAAAGGCACTGTTTCTTTCATGGAGACTTAGAAATTAACTTCAACCAAAGTACAGTTTTACTAAAACATTTCTCTATTTTAACAAGAGCCCACCATCAACTTAGGGCGGGGGGGGGGGGGGGGACGGGGAAAGAAGTATTCATATATGAACAATTAAGTAGTTGTCAAACAAGACAGCAAATTACTCTAACTTTGGCCTTCACGGAACAATTTTAAACCTATCATTCTTTAGAATTTGCTAGGTAAGTAAATTTCAAAAGGGTATCTCAGGAGGTAGGAAAAAAGATCCTCTTCCCTTCTTCTAGAAACTTAATTCATTCTGGATGGATTTCAGATTTTTAGAAAATTTGCAAAAAAAATAGTACCATTCTATATCCTTTACCTAGGTTCTCCAACTTGAGCATCTCACCACATTTATTGGCTTAATCATTACTTTCTCTCTGTATGCACAGACTATGAACATAATTTTCTTCTATAAACATTGAGAGGTAAATTATAGAAAATAGAGTATGTTACCTCTAAATACTTCAGTGAATGTTTCTTAAAAGGTAAATCTCTCCTGTAATCACAATATAATTACCAAAATAAAATAGTGTGATACTGACAACAGTATCATTATCTAATTTATTGACTTCAGTTAAATTTTGCCCAATTGTCCCATTGCTGACCTTTAGAGAAAAAGAAAGAAAGAAAGAAAAAGAGAAAAACATCTTTTCCTGTTCCAGGATCTAATGCAGGATCACATGTCCCATACAGTTGTCATGTATCTGTAGTTTGCTTTGATCTAGGTAAGTCAATTGTTGCTTGACTTCTCTTTGTGTTTCTTGACCTTGACATTTTTGAAGAGCAGAAACCATTTATTTTGTAGATGGTCTTCCAGATTGCTTATCTGATGTTTCCTCATGATTATATCCACACTACACTGTTCAGTAAGAAAACCACACACAAAATGTTCCCAGAGCATCACACCAAGAGGCATGAATGCAGGCAAACTTATGCCATCACCAATGAAGTTAATCTTGTAGTAGGTTAGGTTTCTAGTGTATAGTAATTGCATGTAAATGCATATATTTGCCATTGCAATTAGTAAGTCTGTTATGAAGGAATATTATGAAACCATAATAAGTTTCTCATACTTTCGTCATTTAATTTTAGCATTAACTGATGACTCTTACTTAAACAATGTTTGTCAAATTTTGAGTTTTTTCCTAGATTTATTAGTTAAAAATCTATAAGACAGATGGGTGCCATTTCCCCCATTTATCCAACCCAACTTCTTTCATTTTCTCTTCTTCTTATTATTATTATTTGGTTGTACAAAAAGGTTCCAATTCCATAAGTCAGGTTATGAATACAGTGCTGCTTGGACAATATCACCCCTTCCTCCATTCCCCCCCTTCCCTCTCCCACTCCTACCCTTGTTACATATCTTAACATAATGTACATTGAACATTTGAATGTTTGCTTGCCCTTCTTTTCTCCATTCCTGTGTCCCCGCCTTGGCCCACTCCTCGAAATATTTTTCCACTTCTTGAAATTTATTTTGATAAACAGTATTTCAGTTGTTCGGAGGAGTTATGTTTTGGATTCCTCCCCTTAAGTATACCCTCCTTTAGTCAGTTTGTTTGGGTGTAAATACACTGAGTATATGCTATGATGTATTGTATTTTAGATCTGGCTTCTACATATGAGAGCAAACAAGAACAGTTTGTCTCTCTGAGCTTAGCATACTTCACTTAACATGATTTGTTCTATGTCCATCTATCTCCCTACAAATGACATAACACTATTCTTTCTAGTAGATGAGAGTAAAATTCCATTATATATATGCACTGTATTTTCTTACTCTGCTTTACTGGTTTGTGGCATCTCAGCTGTTTCCATAACTTGGCATTGTAAGTAATGCAGCAATGAACATGAATTTGCAACTGTCTTCCATGTATTCTGATTTGTAATGCTCTGGGCAGACACCCAAGGTACGTGGTGGTTCTATGTTTAGTTTTTTGAGGAACCTCCAAAAACATTTCCAGAGTGGTTGTACTAGTTTACATTCCCACCGCATTTGTTACTGTTCAAATAATCAGTACTGACAAATCTTACTGGAGATGGAATCTCAACATTGTTTTGATTTGCATTTCCTTTATGGCCAGGAATGTTGAGCATTTTCTCATTTGTGTAGCCCATTCTTACTTCTTCTGAAAAGTCTTTATTTAGCCCCTTTTCCTATATATTGATTGGGTTATTAACTTGAGGGGGGGGTTGAGTTCCTGAATACTTTGGAATATTAGGCCCTTGTCAAATGTATGACTGGTAAAGATCTTCTCCAAGTCTGATAGATGTCTTTTTAGTTTAATAACCTTGTCCTTTGCTGTGCAGAAACTTTTTGGTTTCATGTAGTTCCACCTGTCAAGTCTCTCTCCTATTTGCTGTGTCCTGTACTCTCTTCAGAAAGTTCCTGCCTGTGCCAATAAACTCTGATGTTTTTCTCCTATTCCATCTTTCAGTAGTTTCAAAGTTTCAGGTCTGACATTAAGGTCTTTGATCCATTTTGAGTTGATAATTGGTACGAGGTAACAGACAGGGAACCCATTTTAGTCTAGTCTTATACATATGGATGTCCAGTTTTCCCAGTACCAATTAAAAGGATGTCTTTCTTGTACCATATATTTTTTGCTACCTTGTCAAACATCAGATGACTATAAAACTATGAGTTTATTTCTGGATCTTCTAGTCTATTCCATTGGTCTTCAGGCCTATTTTTATACCTGTCCCAAGTTGTTTTGTTAGTACAACTCTGTAATAAAGTTTGAGGTCTGGACCTATGACACCTTTAGCATTGCTTTTTTTTTTGCCTAAAATTACTTTGGCTATTCAGGTTTTTTTATGGCTTCATATGAATTTTGGGATTTTTTTCCTCTATCTTGGTGAAGTGAGTAAACTGAGTGAAGTTGAACTTTTAGCACACATTTGACAGTATGGTCATTTTCACGATAATAATTCTACCTCTCCATGAATATGGAAGGTCTTTCCATGCCCTGGTGTCTTTTATTTCCTCTAATTTTTGTAGTTTTCATTATATAGATGTTTGACTTTTGTTACATTTATTCCTAATTTTTTGAGGCTATTAAAAATGTTTTCCTGATTTCTCTCTCTGTCTGTAGTTGTGGATTAATTTTGTACTCTGATACACTGCCAAAGTTATTAATCGGCTCTAGAAGCTTGGCAGTGGAATTTATAGGTCCCATTCATTATTGTTTATAGTTATCGGATCATGTCATCTGCACATAGGGATAGTTTTGACTTCTTTTTTCCCTATTTGAAACCCTTTCCAACACAATTTTTATGTCAGAACTCATGGACTCTTTTTTTAGTAAGTTTTTTATTGTGAAAATACTGTACAGAGGGGTTACAGTTACATGAGCAAGGTAATGAGTACGTTTCTTATCAAGCATTGTTAACTCCTCCTTTGTTTTTCCCCTACCATCCCTTCCCTCCCATCTCCTCAACTACACTCCCTTCCCCCTCCCACCCTCACCCAGTGCCAAAATTGTAAAGTTTGTACATCTCATTGTTACAATGGATCAACCTGCATCCCTATTTAAACATTTTTTCCCTTCCCCTCCCCAAATTATACCGACCTCAAATACAGTGAAAACGAGGGTTATATCATGGGGGAGGGACATACAAACCAACAAAAAAAATCACATGGTACCTTATAAATATGTTAGAAACAATAGCAAGAAAGAAAAAAACCATTTGTGTCCCTATCTTGGGGTTCATTTCGCTTAACGTCATCTTATCTCGTCATATGTACATAGCTTTTGACCTTTTCTGCTTGTCCCAGACATATACTAGTTACTGCAAATAAGTGAAACAGTAGGACCTGTGTTTCTTTGGGCCTGGCTTACTTCACTTAATATAATTTTTTCCAAGTGTTTCCATTTCCTAACAAATGGGGTGATGTCATTCTTTCTGGTGGAGGTCTAGAATTCCATTTTATATATATATATATATATATATGTGTGTGTGTGTGTGTGTGTGTGTGTGTGTCACATTTTCTTGATCCATTCATCTACTGAGGGGCATCTGGGTGGGCTCCATATCTTAGCTATGGTAAATAATGCTGCAATAAACATAGTTGTGCTGGTAGCTTTAGTATGGTCTTGTTTGTGATCATTTGGGTAAATGCCCAAAAGTGAGACTGCGGGGTCATAAGGGAACTCTATGTGGAGTCTTTTGAGGAACCTCCATACTGCCTTCCAAAGTGGTTGAACAAGTTTACATTCCCACCAACAATGCCCTAGGGTTCCCTTCTGGCCACATCCCCTCCAGCATCTGTTGTTATTAGAGTTCTTGATTTTAGCCATTCTAACTGGGGTGAGGTGGAATCACAATGTTGTTTTGATTTGCATTTCTTTTATGGCTAGGGAAGTTGAGCATTTCTCCATGTGTCTATTGGCCATCCTTCTTTCCTCTTCAGAGAAGTCTCTCTGTAAGTCTTTAGCCAACTTATTTATCGAGCAATTGATTCTTTGAGGATTTGTTGTTGGGGGATTTAATGTTTTGAGTTCCAAGTATATTTTCGATGTGAGACCCTTATCCGTTGCATGGCTAGTGAAGATCTCCCAATCTATGGGCTTTCTATTGATCTTGCTAGCTATGTCCTTTGCCATGCAGAAGCTCTGCAGCTTCATGCAATCCCATTTGCCCAACCTTTCTTCGATTTGTTGTGTTTTTGGGTCTCTATTAAGAAATTTTCGACCTGTGCCAAGGAGACCTAGGGTTTCCTACTGTTCTGTCCTGTAATGTTTTCGGGGTGTCTACTTTGACTCAGAGGTCTTTATCCATTTGGAACTGATTCTGGTGAAGGGCGATATATATAAGGATCTAGCTTTAGTTTTCTACAGGTGATAAACCAATTTTGCCAGCACCATTTACTGAAGAGGCTGTCTTTCTTCCATTCTATTTTTTTAGCTCCCTTATAGAAGATGAGGTGGCTGTAGGTCTGTGGGTTCATTTCTGGGTTTTCAATTCTATTCATGGACTCTTTTTATAATTCAGTGGATTACAATCTATTACTATCTGTTTTGTTGCTGAAGTTTCTCCAGATTTGACTAGTAGTAGTTACTGGAAGCTATCTCTTGTGTTATTTTGGGTTTTTATATTTTTTGACAAGTCATTATTTTTTTGAATATCTGTATACATCCTTACACAGATATTTCAGGCCCATCACATATTTTTCCTGAAATTATTTTATCAGGTAACCTGGCTTCATTAAGTAACTTGGTATGTAGGATCCAAGTTTGTTGCCAAACAACCTACAATACACAGGACATCCATCCAAAAAAGAAAAATCTCCTTAAAATGTCAAGTTGAGAAAAAGTGAACTAGATATTATGCTATTTATACGTATATATACACATACACACAAAGTATATACACACACATGTATTTATAGATCTATTTGTCTTCTCTGCTAAAACTCTTGAGTTCATCTCTGATCTCAACATAATACCACACACAAACAGAATCTATTCTATCCGGATACATTCCCACATCTGTTATCACCGTTTCTGACAGGAAAAACTTGGTTCTTAATATTCACAATAAATATATTTATTTCCCCATCCCAGACTATACATAAACTGGTCCAGAACTGCTACCCCCTCAACTATGAAAAACAAATCTAGAAACTAAAGTTTAATGTTTGTTTATACACATTTTCTCTTTAGCCTGAGGATATAACTTTTAAAAGTTATTTGGCTAGTTTTCTTCCCACCCACTTCCTTTCAGAGATTCAATTATTCATCTGGAATATAATCCATTAGCAGTTTCGATTCTGTTTTGAATTCTTTCTTCCAAAATGTTAATAGGTTCATTTGTCCAGAAATATTCACATATAACCAAAAGGAAAAATCATTAAAAATTGAAGAATTATAAGTTCTAGACCAGACAGGGCTGCACAGCTACACAGTAAGACCTTGCTTCAGAAAATAAAAATAAAAATTATATATATATATATATATATACATATATATATATATATAATCAGAGATTCCTCTTTATCTCGTTTGCCTTATTTTCCAACTCCCAAACATTTCTAATACATTCCACATCCACCTCCTGTGAGTGTAGCATCTAATCAGTTCTGGCTTTGTGTACATGATTTCTTTTGTTGTTGTTGTTGTTGGTCATGGGCCCTGAACTCTGGGCCTGGGCACTGTCCCTGAGCTCTTCAGCTCAAGGCTAGCACTCTACCACATGAGCCACAGTACCACTTCCAGCTTTTTCTGTTTATGTGGTGCTAAGGAATGTAACCCAGACCCTCATGCATGCAAGGCAAGCACTTTACCACTAAGCCACCTTCCCAGCCCTGTGTACATGATTTTTACAAATAAGCAGACGTATATATTATCTTTCCTAGTTTACCACCAGTATCTGTTCTCTCCTCTGTCCTTTAATAAGAGAATTGCTTTCCATTAGCTTGTAGCAGAAATGCCGCTTTGATATCAATTACATTTCACAGCTTCCTTTGCAGGTAGGTATGGGCATACAATTAAACATCATTATGGAAACAGAAATATAGATATCCCTTTTAGGTTATGACCTGAAAAGAGATGAGCATGAAGTCCTTGGCCACCTTCTTGATGGAATTTATAAGTACAAAATCAGTCATTTGAGGCTCCAAAGTGAGACCACCTGCTGTGGATGAATGAGCCCCCACCAGACTAGCCCTCAACAATGTTCTCACTATACTGCCACCCACAGATAGAAATAAACTTCATCTTTCTTCAGTCACTGTATTTTTTTACAACTTCTTAGGCTAAAGCCTAAGTGTGAAGATCCTCAAAAGGAGAGATAATGATACCATCTAGGAAAAAAAAACTACTGAGATTGATGGAGAAGGGGTATGTATCAAAGACAGTAGTATAAATCAGACTACAGAGGCCTTGTAGACTATTGTGAGGCCAGTAGGGAAAGATTTCAATATTTTCAGCTTGGAAATGATTGTGATATTGTTATAAAATAAGATATAGTATATACACATGTGTATATGTGTGTATGTACGTATATATGGATATATGGATGGATAAAATATGTTCCAGGTTTCTGATGCTGACTCGTAATACCCTTGGATTTTCCTGAATGACAGGGGTGAGGGAGCATCATCTGTTCTTCATAATAAGCTCTATTCAACCATACTTGAGTTTATGCTAATGAGTGTCTCTAAGAGGAGTGGAGCAGGTGGTCAGGGACACCAACCATGTAATGAGTGAGGTAGAACTTGTAGCCCCACCATCCACCCATCCCCACTTCTACCCAACTCACCTAGGGATAGAGACGGACTTAATTACTAGTGGCCAATGATTTAATCCCACCTATGTAACAAAGCCTCTATAACCCTACAGGGCAGAAATTGGAGAGTGTCTATGCTGGTGAACACCAGAAGCGCTGGTAAGGTAATACTGCCCTGGATGGCACAGAAGCTCTACACTCCTCCATTTGGCTTTTCCCAGACTGTCTCCTTTATAATAAAAGAGTAACATTAAAATGCAGTTCTCTTAAGTTCTGTAGGCCACTGCTAGTTAAGTATTTATTATTTAAAATGTCTAGGACCAGAAGTGTTTCAAATTTGGAGTTTTCTCAGATTTTCAAATACTTACATACACTCTACCATTTGGGCATCACATATTTGAAAATGTGAATTCCAAAACATTTTGAGAATCACATTCAATCTACCTTGTAAATTACACAGCCAGAGGAAAGGGTTAGGTGACTCCCAACCAGATTCTTCTCAAACTTCAGTGAAGTGAAGTAAGAAGAGGGGCAAGAGGATTAAGAGACATACAAAAGCTATTGCACTTTGTAACATGGGTGGGATCAAACAACAGATAACTTTGTTAACTTTGAGGGACCTGGAGAGACTGCAATAATGACAGTCCATCAAATGATACTAATAGATTGTTGTTAAATTTGTCTTTGGACTGAGAAGAGTATTGTGGCTTTGTGGGAACATGCTGTTATTTTTAGGATACATTGTAAAGTATTAGAGTGCTGTTATGATGTTTGCAAGTTTCTTTCAAATGAATCAGGAAAAAAATAGAAAATGGAGGGAGGAAACAAAGAAGAAAATGAGAAAGAAAAGGAAAAGAAAAAGGCAAAGAAAGGGAAAGAGTCAGGAATAGTAGCTCATACTTATCTACTCAGGTTGAGAGCAGACAGGATTATGATTTGATAAACTCAGCAAAAAGTTCATGAAAAACCTGAGTGTGCTGGCACGCATCTGTCACCCAGCTACAGCAGGAAGTATAAATAGGAAGATCATGTCTAGGATTTCTGAGGCAAAAATCGAGACTCTATTTTAGAACAACTAAAGTAAAAAGGGGTCAAGTCATAGAGGCACCGGCCTAGCAAGCACAAGACCCTGAGTTTAAACCCCAGTACTGCTCTCCAAAATCAACGAAAGAAAGCCAAATAAAATAGGGGGAAATGAAGAAACAAAATATGACATAAAGCCTAATAACTGATTAATCAAAGTGAAGAGTACTAAAATGTGTATTACACCATCCAACTGTTCCCTAGATTTTAAAAATATATAAGTCTAAAAACGTATATCAAGGAAAACTACTCTTTGTTAAACATTTTAACTGTACTCAGTACCTTAAGTATACAACTGTAACCCTTCTGTACATCACCTTTACAATAAAAGTTTTTTTTTAAAGTATCAATCTGAAATGTACACATACCTACCCTACTCTGTGTTCATCCAAACACAACAAAAATATTTTTTTTTTAGGAGAATAGTTTAACTAAAATTAGAATACACTAAACATTGCTCTGCAAATTGTTTTTACTTTTTAAACTAATTTACTTTATTGTTATTACAGACGGGATGTACAGAGGGATTACAATTACGTGAGTCAGGTAATGAGTGCATTTCCCTTTGCACAGTGTTTTCTGTTCCCTCACTCTCTCACAGTCCCTCCCCCTTCCTTCTCCACCCATGAGTTGTAGAGTTCACATTCATCAGTGTCCATCGAGCGCCACTGCTGCACCTTTTCACCCTTTCCCCCTCAAGTTCTGTACCCTCTCCCCAGCCCTCCTGAAGATAGATACTTGAATATACTGTACATAAGGAAAAGAAGACAGAATCATCAAAAAATAAAAATATAAAAAATTAAAAGGAAAAAAAGAGAGGTATCTTTGTTTTCATATCTTGGAGCTAGGATTAGTAGCTATGGTTACAAGTATGGTGGACTGTTATCTGGCTAACAACATTTTTAAATATGTGATCTTAAGTATGTGGTTTTATAATTGTGCTGAGAAAAGGGGAAAAATAGGAACTAGTGTTACTGGGATAACATGAACCAGTATAATAACAAGCCTTTTCTATACTTAACTTCATTTAGTTCAAACTACTAATTTAGAAAGAAGAGATTTTCAATGTAGAGTACGACACACACAGAAGTAAACTAATATGACTAAGTGTTTAAATGGCTTGTTGGCAGGGTGTGAAGCCAGGTCTGTCTGGCTTCCATCTACTACATGAGAAGTCAAAAGCGGAAACTGCAGACTAAGCCAAGAAAACAGAACAAAGTCTATATAATGAAGTATATTTTTACAAGTGATACTTACAAAGTTAGCAGATTAAGGGCACCCTTCTTGTTATTTAACTCACTTAAGAAAATAGCAACTAGAGAACCTAGATATAAAGTACAGTAAGTGAAAAAAATAAATAAGATTTTATATCAAAGAATATTCTGTAATATGAAAAAAATAGGGCTTTTCAGATGCTTACTGGGGCAAAGTGGGTCACTAAACTGTTCTCTGTAGGGACTGGTAGCTACTGTAAGTTGTACTAACTTTTCACTGCACAAAGACACTTGGTTAAGGGGGTAAGTAAAGACTGCATGTTCCATCGCTAAGCTGAGCATTCTGCCTGTTTCATACTACTTACCTACCCTCACGACCTGAAAGCAATGTCCACTTGAAGGAAAGGAAGCTGTGCAACCACACTCAGCACTTCAGCAACGCTTTAGCCCCTTCCAGTCCCACTGTGATCTCAGTGTGACATGAGAAGGAAAGCAGAACTACAGAGTACCCAATCTCTGCTACAGAGTATTCTTAGACTCTAACTATCCTTTCAAAATTCAAGGTGAACTTAAATTTTAAATTAAAATTTGATATTAAAGTTCACTAATCTGAAGTTGATGATGGTTTATGTTAGGCTAAATTAATCCTTTCATTACTAATGTAATTTTGCTCTCATTAGTTGAATGTGAGGTCTCCACACAATTCAATTAGCCTTACACATGCTAATGGCCTGTAGAATCATACTTTGTTAGGACTCAGAACTATCAGGTAAGTGCATGAGGAAAGAAAATTTTATTTCCTAAAATATAGCCTACAGTTTCATCAGGAAAAGCAAAGATTTATTCTTCCTACTTCAAAATTAGTCAAATGTAGGTCACTATGCTCCATATCTTATTACATTTTCAAGTTTCTCACTTCAAAAATGAATGAACAAGAAACCAGAAGTGTGACTCAAGTGGTAGAGCACTGGCAGTGAGCGGAAAGCCAAATTAAAGCATGAGGCTCTGAAATCAAGTCTCAGTAATGGCGACACACACATGTGCGCGTGCGTCGTGCGTGCACACACACACACACACACACACACACACACACACACACACACACACACACACAGAAAATTCATAGATAATAATACTAAAAAGAAAATGCTATCAAACCTAACTGGCAATAGTTCTTAATTCTAAAGTCTCTCATTTTACATACAATATATAACTACAAAGTAGTATATATTCATATAAGTATGTTATAAATTATAAGTTGAATTATAAGGCATATACTTAGTATCTGAGTCTAACTAATTACAGATTTTATGACTTCTCTTTAAATAAAGTAAGAAACTCTTTTAAAAGAAAGAAACTCTTTCATGGAATTCTCTACTAAAACTTTAAGCTGTTTTCTAGAACTAGATATCATATACAATGATGAGACATCAAATACTTAGATTGTTACCTCGAATTACATAATTATCCAGTGCATCTTCCATTCTCTTTAATGCTTCTGTTCTATCAGAGCCATATGTAACTAGCTGGAAACAAATAAAAACCAGTCTTAGTAGCCATCTATATGTTCAATGATTCAATCTCATAAAAATTAAAATATTTTACAACAAGGTTCCTGACATATCTTTTAATATTTCACAGTGGTTTAGTTTAAATATGTCAAGAAGATTTTTGAGAAAAGAGAATCAAGCCATCTGTGTTTTCATTTTCATTGTCATAATACAGTTACATGAAAAAAAGAACTGAATAGAAATAGGCATAGAAAAAAATTTAAAGGGGTATATAAGAAAATGTGTCAACTTGGAATTGAATATATACATCTGAAATAGTGGTAGGATTAGACAGCCCTTTAAATTTTTTCTGTTTTTCTAGGGTTCTAAGTTTGAAACCCACAACAGCTAATACTTTTACAAATAAAAGTAGACAAACTTTTAAATATGAAAATGAAAGATAAAAACTAAAGTATCTTAATAATTACTCAGCTCCATATATATTAGAAAAGTAGGCCTATCTGTTTTATATGATCTAATATCTATTTATCTATAGCATATATAAGATAACAAACAAGCCTTTGACTTTCTGTGGTTGTTAGTTCATCTATAGATGTAATTACTTTTGTAAATTTTATAAGCTCTTCAGTATTAGGACAGTTTGAATTAGTAGAGCATTTTTTTGAATAGAAAAATAATTCCTCTAAAAACAGAATTATAGCTAGTTTAAAAGTTAACTTGATATTTTATATACTTTTTTCCTTGGTTTTTTTTTTGTTGTTGTTGTTGTTTTTCATTGTGGGGCCTGAACTCTAGGCCTGGGCACTGTCCCTGAGCTCTTCAGTTCAAAGCTAGTGCTCTACCACTTGAGCCACAGCACCACTTCTGGCTTTTTCTGCTTATGTGGTGCTGAGGAATCGAACTCAGAGCTTCATGCATGTGAGGCAAGCACTCTACCACTGAGCCACCTTCCCAGCCCTTATATACCTTTTAAATGTAATGCTTCTCTAAATAAAATACTTAAGATTCATTTTAACAATATTAGCTAAAAACATAAGTCAAAAAAAAAAAACCCACAAAAAATAGTTTGTTCCTACAACTACCTAAAACTACACTTTGAACCTGGGAGTGTAGTAGATCACTTGCCTAGCATGCATGAGGCCCTGGGTTTGATCCCTCATACTAAAACAAAACAAAATAAAACAAAATGGAAAATACCCTTGGGGAAAAGAATCTTGAGAAGTAGAGCTTAATAAAGAAATCCTTTCTCAACAGAGCCTTAACATCACCTTTAAGAAAATACAGAATATTCAAACAAAACACAATTCTAACTACTGCAGTTTTTCATATTTTATTAAGTCTTAAAATTGAAAGATTGAAAGTTTTAAGTAAAAATTTTTTAATCCATAAAGTTAAAATTAGAAAAATGTAAGTAGTCAAAATCACATCTTCTGCTAATATATAAAACTCAATTGGGTTGTGGACATAGTTCAGTGGTAGACTGCTTATCTGGCATGCACTAAGTCCTGGGTTCCATCACTAGCTCCACAAAAAAGCAAAAAACAAAACAAAAAAAAAAAAAAACAACTTAATTATGTCAAATTTCCTTAAGCAATGATTTGCAAAGACTGAAAATACTCTAATAGTGACAAGCCAACTTCTTGATATTACCTGCTACTCACAGGTAAATCTCAGGAATGACATAATTAACTCCTTTTCATTGCAGAGAGCTTGATTAGTCCCACTGATTATGTAGTGTGTACATGTGTGTTGTGTGCACGTACATGCACACACATGTGAGCACATGCAGTGGTGGTGGTAGTTGTATGATTTGATTTAGGAGAAGACAGCATTGCAAGAAAAAATAAGTTCCGCTTTCACTTTTACATCAGTACATAATACTTGTTTACTTATAGCACATGACTCAGATATAGGCTCAAGTGATCAAAAGAAGGCTAGAAGAAATTGTTAAGAAACAGAACTAACTTTTGAAATCATAGGATCATAATAAATGCTGATTTCACTTCCTGGTTGGATGCCACTGTCAACCCGGACCTGAGAAAAGAAAACACAGAGCAACTTCATATGGGCAGATTAATTTTAACCAGAAATTTAATTCCTATGGAGAAAATGGACAGCTTCTGGAAAACAAAAAACAGCTTAAAAGTACAGAGAACTAGGTTGGTGTTGGATCTGTTTGTATGCACTGTAACATATACTTTTTGTTTCCCCACAAACCAAGGAAACTCAGAAACTCAAAGAAACAAGAAAAACTTCCTAGGTCCCCAGGCTGGAGGGCACCTGCAGCTCCTTCTGGTGTCTTCCAGCTGGAGCGTGGCACGGACCAGGCCCCTTCTTGTGGCTCTCTCCACTGGACCCTCCTGTGAGCACCAGGGCAGCCCCAGCCAGGCTCGTCCATTAGAGCCTTAGGAACCCGCCAGGCCTTTCATGTCTGCAACACTTTCGTTTCTGCCTCACCCTCTGGACTGAAAAACACTATTTTTTCTGTTAGCATTAGTCTCCTGAGGCTTTCATGTTTACACAGCTTTTCCCATAGCTTTGCTTTGTAAGGACATAGCTCCAATTATGGTTCTGATTTTGTGATTTTTTTTTCATAGGGAAAAAATAGCCCAAGTTCAAAGTATCCTTTTGAAGAGTTTGATTGCTATTAACCAGCCAACAAGTTAGTTAGTACATCACCCATTCTTGTTTTCATCTCCCAGTTTGGTATCAGCAGTGAAGCACGAAGGTTAGCCATGTAAAACTTTTAAAATGAGCAGATGCTGAAGATGGAGCACTTATTAAATTATTTGGCCCAAGTTTTGGAATCTGAAGTATTTGAAAGCTAATCAAAATATGTAAGGCTGTCAGTCATATCCTAGGGATCTTGAGAATAGAGGAATTTAACTGAAGCTGCTAGAACAGCAGGACTTTGGTGCCCAACATTGTGAAGGGGTATGGAGAGAAGAGTGGAAGCGCGTGCAACTCATCACCTGTGGGAAGAAGCCTTCCTAATAAACAGCAGCTCATCTGTCTGCAGCAAGGCAGAAAAAGGTCAACACAGCGGCTGTTAGGCCTTTAATATTTTAATTTAGGCAATTATCAAGGGACCACATGTAGAACCTCTTGTCTAGGACATCCACGAGAGGGTGTGCTGATGGCTTTATTACATAGTGACATCAAAAGATAAGGCATAGTAGCTTCATCCTCTTTAAAAAAAAAAAATCACACCACTATTAATCTCTCTGTAAGGGTTTAAAAGACAACATTATAACACATCCAGAGGGTTTTTATTTCCGTGATTGCATACTCAAACAAAACTATAGATATTTCTATTCATATTCATATATAAAAGTCTTAATTTTAAATGAATACCACTCAGCTTTCACAAAAATATACTTGGCCTTCTTATTTCCTAAAAACATATTTCATAACAAAAACTAAATTCTATGAAGTCAATGTTGACTAAATCTAGAAAAAAATTAATAGGGCAGCTTGGAAAGAAAGCAATAAAATTACAATGTATCTTCTCTCAACATTTAAATAGTTCCAAAATGGCCACTGGCCATTATGGTCACATAATAGAAAAAATACTGTGCACTTTATTTTTTTTTATTTTAGTATCAAAATGTTAAATAACTTATCCAACTACAATGTAATCTTTAAAATCATAGCATGCTTGCTAAAGATGTATTCAAAACTGAAACCTGTACAAATTCTAAAACTTTTCACTTTAAACATATCCCATTCATTTGCTTTATAAACTGTTAAAAAAAATTCGTGAGAAACTTCGAAGTTCAACCCACTGGTAAAATAACATAGACAATAAGGAACATGTCATATTCTTCTGTAGTTCCTTACCTAAATTTTGTAATTATCTTGAACAAAATCACCTAAAAGCCATTGCTACTTACCAAAATTATGAACACAGAAAGTAAGGCATTTTAATTTGAAGACCATACCAGATAAAATTGAAATTTATCATATATAATCAACAAATGCAAGTAAATCAACATATCTAATTTAACTTGTAACAAAGTTGAAAAATCCCAATTTATACTTTACTGTTTATGTAGGTTTTTCAAATTAATAATCAGCTATTTTTTAATTTCTAGAAACCAATTGAAAGTCAAATCAAGTGTTCATTCCTTAATGGAAACAAAGCTATATAAATTGGCATTAATCACTTTAAGCATAATGTTAAATGAAATTGGAATCAAAGCTTTGAGAAAAACAAAATTGTGGTCTGAAAATAAATTTACAAAGCATGATGCCCAAAGATATAAAGAAAAATCTTCATCTTTGCCATATAGATAAATCTCAAGCTTAAAGATGCATATGTGAAAGGCACAAGCCATAAATAAGTTAACTCTTACATATGAGCTTCTTGTGACCAAAAAAGGTAAGAGCTAGAAGAAATGTTTTCCCAAGTTAAACAGACTAGTCTAGTTTTGTAAAGCAATAAGGGAAAACAAATGAGCTTCTATGTGCTTCTCAAACCACTATTCAGAAATCTCCAGCATAATTAAATTTTTTTCTTCAGTAGCACAGTGGACCTTGGAAATTATCAGACGTCTCCCACCCTTCATTCGCAATTCACCTCTCCCCCTAAGCACAACTCCCAGCCCGCCACGTCTACCTGACAAGTGACAGCCCAATCTGATTAAATGCTTCCAAGGGAGGGGACTCGTGGGCCTCCATGACAGGCCAAAAGTGATCACCATGGAGATACATAATTACAGCTGTCAACGCATCTACTGTCCTGCTGACATCAATTTGATTGCTCCCAGCAATAATGATAGACAAAGCTTAGTGCGCACTCTCCTGCCCCCAATCACTTTATCTATTCCTTGGTCCATTTAGCTGACATGCAACGTTCACACAAGCAAATAACAGCAGTAAGCAGAACATTTAAGGCATTTTAATTGTTTTTTCTTTCTATGGATGGCTCACAACTGCAAATGTTATTACATAAAACTCCTGCTGCAGCATTAATTGAAGAAAGATTTGGTGGGACAAAGACTGTAGGGGGTATAGTTTGTCCATTATCACTTGTACTTTCAACAGGTCTCACGTTTGAAAATTGCAAATTGCAAAAACTTGTGAGGGCAAAATGTTTGACATTCTGTTAGCTATTACAACATGGTGAAAACTTCTAACAACTGGAGTAATCATTATGAATTCTTATTTAATACTTTTTTGTTTGATTAAAAAAGTGTTTAGATATGTCCCTATGATACTTGTTTTCTCATCTGCTATTTAATGTCACATAATGCCTGTTAAATCTTTACAATTTTTTTTCCTGCCTCAGGCTTTGAACACAGCATGGAGTCTCCAAGCCTAGAAAGGGTCAGATCCCTTTAGAAAGCACATGGACAAAAACAATTTAAAAAGTGAAATAAATCACATATCCAATAACATCTCCAAATTTAGAATTCTTCCTGTAATCTTTCACCATCTTCTTACCAGTAATCAAACTGAATAATCATAGTCACAGATGGTACAGTCTTGTCATCCTCTAGCTAGTATAATGTCATATTCATATGCACTTATTAACTTGATAAAGAGAAAAAATATGTTCATGTTCTTTTACACAAACCACTTTAAAAGAATTGTTAGTAAACATAAAACAACTATGGAAAAAGATAGTTATCGCTTTTTCTTAACTGATATAAATAATATGTATATCTTCACATCAATGACAAAGAATGAGCCACAGTTTGTTTTCCTTAATCCAGTTCAATTAATGAGATCATTTTGTGCTCAAATTTGACATCTCACTATACTAGGGGAGTTGTATTAATTTAGATTTAAATTCATTTCCATTCTTAAGATTCCATAATCTTTTCATTATACTTTTCAAAAGAATGGAGACTACTATAAACTATCACTTATATCTTATCTCTGACTTGATTGATCATAAAGCTCAAAACAAATTTAACACAAAAACTGATTGCCCATAAATTTCACTTATCTTTCAATTTACACCCTTTGGTGTTGACATGCTTTAACATAAAAGTATGGCATAAATCAAGATTTTTACTTCAGTTAGTATTACAACTTAATGACTTACACCAGGTAGATGTATTGGTTCTTCATACTGAGACAATCTCCCAATAGATGGTAAACCAAAAGACTTGTAGGGGTCCTGAAAGTTCAAAGGAAAGGAAGTACAGTCTTTGAAGAAGCACTTATAGCTCTATTTTTAACATACAGCATTCATGAAATCACAAGATTTCAGAATATTACATAGTCTTATCCCCTAACAACTTAGAAGCATGCTTAAAAACCAAATAGAATTGCAAGCAGTATTTGGCCTAACCTCGATCATACTTTATTGAAATTGGTCAAATGCCAACTTTTTAGAAAATTTAGAATGCCTTGGGCAAAAATAAAATAACCTAGGCTCTACATCAAAACACACTCAGGTTCAAAACAACAAATGTGGTACACTAAAGATATTTGTTTTTCTTACTTCTCAAAACAGCTCACATATGTTCAAACTTGAGAATCTGTGTTCTTCAAATAACCTGAAAAAAAAAAATCTGCACGTGCTTCTAGATATGTATTCTATTTGTAAATACAGAGGACATCAGAATAAATAATAAGTTCAGTGTCTTATGAAAGACACACAACTTAACATTAAGAGCAAGAGTAGTAACAACCATGACAAAATATACTTCAAGCTACTTGCAAAAGATCTCAAAGCAATTTTGGTATTCTTACACACAGATAGTGCTTTTTTTTTTTTTTTTTTTTTTTAGATTACCAAAATGTTGATGTCAAAAAAAAATTAAAAGAAGATACAAATTACCTTGTATTCTTGTTTTAATCATTTGAAAAAGCCATTTTCAGATGCTGAGTGCTTTGTCATTTGACTTGTATAAGTTGTAAAAGTATTGAAGTAATACTTGATAAGTAAAACCCATAATTAAAATTATAAATTAAGAATACAACTTTTGCCAACAGTTCTACAATTTACATTTCAATAGTTACTTCCAACTAATCATAAAGGACAAACTTAGAAAACAAACTGTTAGAAAAAAAAATTGGCATCAAATCAACAACTCATATATGCCCAGGGTAAGCTCTTAAGAGAAAAAAGCCCACAGAAATAAATGACAGTACTTCCTTGTTAACACGGTTTGAAAATGAACATGAAGTGAAGAAAACAAACACTAAGGTCAATTCAAGCTCAAAAATATTTAACTAATACTTTGTTCCCTTTTAACATTTTGGAAGCTGCTTCCCCAGCCAAAAATAATCGAACTCAATTCTTTAAAAATAATTTGAACAAAGTAAAACTTACGTAATTTTCCTCTAGTTTAATTACAAGTTACCAACCCTAACTTTACTTGTTTTTAGCTCTTTACTCTCCTGACTTTGGACACAACCCTCCTCCTCCTAACACCCCACACTTTACCTCAGCATAAACCCGACATTCAATTGCCCAGCCGTTGATGGGAATATCAGCTTGTTTGTGCCTGAGAGGGTAACCCTTAGCAACACGGATCATTTCTTGGACTATGTCCAGGCCAGTAATGCATTCTGTGACAGGATGCTCAACCTGCAAGGCCAAGATCTGCCAGTCAGTAAGTAAAGAAGAAGGTAAATGAAATACACATAAATAAGAAAAATGCAGACGTTTCTAGGCAAAAGGAGGTTAGGTGTATTTTAATTAGGAATACTTGACTAAAAACAGGAAAACAAAAAATAAATACAACATGGTACACAAATGATGGTAAGAAAAATTAATGCCTAAAAAGCATTTTTAAGTTATCTGTTCCTTTCCCCCATTTTAATTTACTTGTGGTCCAACAAAAGCTTAATAATATCACTTGGAAACTAAGTCTCAACTGAAACACTTATTTCTTAATGTAGCTGCTAATCAACCTATTCTGCTACACTTCACATGGCATCTACAAGGGCAGCCTCTGATTTTCCAAAGCACTACTCTATACTGAATCTCACCCACTTGCATGCTTTCACTAACCTGTCCTGACAAGCAGCCAGATTAGCGTAATCTTGCATCAATGCAGCATAGCAGAAAGCAGCAGATGGAGCCTTCAGGTTGCTTTCCCTCCAGACTGACTTGAGCAGTGCTTAGCATGCACAATAGCAAAACAGAGCTAGGGAAATCACTCTGCTCTCTCAGCAAATTGCTGATAACTATTTGGCTGATGTTGTAAAGGAAGTACCTGGCCTTCCATGCTAACACAAGGGACACACATGTGCAAACTACTCACTGACATACAGGCACACCAACAGGGATATATGTGCTTATAACCCGACTAATCACTTACGAATTCTTAAACCTGAGTGAAAATAAAGCCATGTATATAGCGTTGAAAAAGAACAAGTGATCTGCCTTTCATCTAAACTTTGAACAAATTAAAAAAAAAACTCTGGAATATCTAGTATGTTGATAATAATTTCTTCCTTTTAAAAAGTAAATACGTTTCAAGATGTATGGCACAGTAGGTTTTTTTTTTTCATGAGATGTCACATTTCATACATGGACACAGGAAAAGGTCAGCGAACAAACAAATTATCTTCCCATCTTCAATCACACTAATTGAAGGACAGGACTTGGTCATTATAATCATCTTGAAGCTTATCATAAGCAGACAATGCCGTAGTGTCTAAAAAAAATCCTGGTAAAAATAAACAGATGGCATCCATAATTAGCTTTGTGTGTGTTATGAGTTTGTTTACAGTTTCAACAACATTTTAAGACATTTTGACATAATTTTAATGACAAATCATTGCTAAAATAAGCATCTACACTTTGCAAAATAAATGGACACTAAATAAAAGGATCTTACTAGATATAAATATATTTTTAAGTAACAGGATCTTGTGAGAAAGAAAAATTATATGGTAAGTATAATAAGAAACAAACACAAAGCTCCTCTATTTTTCTAGAAATCGGTTTCATGTGAAAAGCCATCTGAAAACTCTTAACTTTGCAACAAGTAAGCCTACTGTGTGCCCAGAGCCTTATAATAATACTCTATATACATCCATGCTAGAGGGAAAAAAATTAAGAATTAAGTTAATGATTTCCTTTGTCTATGACCAGGTGTCCAGAAAAGTACTATAGAGGAGGAAAGTAAATACATCATGAATGAATCAATGAATCAATAGGCAGCAAGTCAAACACACCTATAGTAAGTAGTAGAGGGAGCTGGAATTTCTATCAGTTTGGAGATGTTGTTTCCTTCCTGGCTTTCCTCATAAGAAAATGTGTATGAAAAACAATCAAGGAAATAAAATCGGTAGTATAATCGTGCTATTCTCCTTTAAAAACAAACCACTATGAAAGCTTAAAGATTCAAATATATTACAAAACAGTGTTTTTTACTTAGAAAACATCCCTATATTAGTGTATACAAAAATAAGTTTGTTAGATCCTCTTTGAATGGGATCCAAAAGCAAACCCACTTTGTTCCAAATGGAATGCACAATGGAATGTATAATGAAAACATGAACAATTAACTCAAGATTGAAAAAATAAAAAGTATTTAAAGGTATAATTATTACAAAATTTCTTTTAAAAATATGTTTTTAGGTCTATATGGTCAACGTCACAAAATAGTTTAATATGTTTGAGTTTTTTATGAAAGTGACTTTCCACACTAACACACAGTATACATATATGTACATATATGTATAAAACCTTTTGCATATATACATATGAATAGGGATATATGTTCTTTTTTGGGGGATACGGTCATGGGGCTTGAACTCTGGGCCTGGGTGCTGTCCCTCAGCTCTTCAGCTCAAGGCTAGCACTATACCACTTAAGCCACAGTGCCACTTCTGGCATTTTCTGCTTATGTGGTGCTGAGGAATCGAACTCCGGGCCTAATGCATGCAAGGCAAACACTCTACCACTGAGCCACCCTCCCAGCCCGTATATATGTTCTTATAACTTGATCTATTGCTTAAAAAGTTCTAAATTTCAGTTAAAGCCATTCAGTATGGAGAAACAATGGATAGTCTTTTATGTTGCATTATAAAAATATTATCTGAGTAAATAAATCCACTTTTACTCAGCAAGAATAAATCCTAACCACTTCCCTCAATAGAAGAGAGGGTAGAGGAGGCAGGGGAGGGAAGGGGAGGGAAGAAATCACACATACACAAAAGGTATAAGGCCTACCAAGTTAGGACTTTCCAATGTTCAAAGACAAATTTCTAGTAGAACTATATTCATACCAAGGTAGAACCACACAGCAGGATCTATTAATAGTTGATCAAGTGTATTGTTAATTTTTTAATCTTCACCTAAATGAATGTTAAAAAAAATCTTTGCTAACATAAACTGATTTATCATCTACTAATAGACCTTGTAGTGTGCTCTACCTTGATGAATATAGTTCAGTTGGAAATTTCTCTAACTCACCATAAACAAAGCTACAATAATCCAATGACGATTATGGGATACAATCATATTGAGTGACTAAAATGAATACATATAGTTCTATACAACTAAAGCAGATAGTCACAAAACACTAGTCTTTTATGGCTCTATTTGCTATTTACATTTACTCATGTCTGAGCTGGGCCCAGTGGCAACATGTCTATAGTCCCAACTACACAGGAGGCTGAGAGAGGAAGACTGTCTGAACCTAAGAGTTTGAGGCCAAGCTAACTAACATATAGAGGATCTATCTTAATGAATAAATAAAAAGAGAAAATAATTTAATTTTGTCTTGGTCATCATCAAGATGTCACTCATTAGTGTCAGGATCTCCCTGCCACTCCCTCTTACTTAACTGTTGCTACCAAATTTATCTCCCCCCAAAAATAATGCCTATAAAACAAAAGTGAGAAAAATTAGGTTTTTATTAATTTCTCTTTCTCTCTCTCTGTCTGTCTTTCTCTGTCTGTCTGTGTCTTTGTCTGTCTGTCTGTCTGTCTGTCTGTCTGTCTCTCTCTCTCTCTCTCTCTCTCTCTCTGGTGGGGGGTGGGAGGGACTAAGACTCAGAGCCTGAATGCTGTCCCTGAGCTTTTTGGCTCTAAGCTAGGGCCCTACCACTTTGAGCCAGGGTACCATTTTCAGTTTTCTGGTAGATATTTGGAGATAATTCTCACAGACTTTCCTGCCTAGACTGGCTTCAAATAATGATCATCAGATCAGATCTCAGCCTCCAGAGTAGGCAGGATTACAGGCATGAGCCATGGGCACCCAGCTCTTGATTAATTTCGTATGTTTTCAGTTCAACAGTACTGTTACAAGCATAGAAAAACTAAATCTTTTGGCAGTGTGTTGTAACTAAGAAAAATCACTGATTCTGCCTCATGATTCTAAAAATTACAATAAATTCTGAGACTGTCTGACACATCATTGAATACAAGTTAAGAAGTATGATAAAACTCATGAAAATATGAGGAGATATTTACAGAATCTTGAAAGATCTTTTATTAATGATGGAGAGAAAAACAGTAACTGTGAGTAGAGAAATCCAAGAGATACTACATCACCAGTAAGCAGTGTAAGCAGGCATCTGAGTGCCACTTTGTGCCACTCACAGAAGCATCACCACAGAAGAAACATCACCGTGGGACAATTCTCCTGCAACAATGAGTTATGGAATAACAGACAAACCTCAGATGAGGGATAGTATGCAAAACAGTGGCTTGTACTTTTGTGACATGTTAAGATCATAACTAACCCTAAGAGACTATGGAATTGTCGCAGATTAAGAAACAGTAAGAAGCATGGTATATCTTTTGTTCTTTAAAGGGTATCACACTTGTGGTATCAGCACAAGGAAGTGGAGTTGGAGAATTGAGACTTTAAGACAGTGAAGCTAAACAGTGAAACCCTGTTTCAGAGAAAGAGAAAAAGAGAAGAAAGGGGTGGAGTGAGAGCAAGAATGTAACGAACATAATATATAATTTAGAGCTATTTTGTTTTCTCATGCTATCATAAACATTCATGAGATTTACAATTTTGATCGAGTAGAAGACACTATTGTTATGAAAAATGTTTTCCTGTTTTTATGAAATAAAGACGTACTTAGGAATAAATAGGCACAAGGCCTATAATTAGTCTGAAATGTTTCAGATAAGGAAATTAAATATGGCTATTCATCTTAGCTATACAGATACACAAAAACAGAAAATAAAGTTGATGCTAATGAAGGAAATTTAGAAAAATCATTGTATTTTTGCAACTTTTCTATAAGTCTGAAATAATTGCCAAATGAAAGTTAATAAGTATAAGAGCTATGTCACTTAAAGGTTTTTATTACATTATAAAACATAAGTAAAATAAAGGCATCTAACTTAAACACCATTCTCTGTTCTTCACTCAGAATCTTCTTACTGTGTTAAGTAAAAGTAGTTTATCCAAAAGCAGATAACTTCTTCAATGACTTAAATATTTAATAGCTTAAAGTATGTAATAGTTTAATAGTTTATTAAAATTATTATTATTAAAAATTATTATTTAATGAAAACTATTCAAATGAAAATTAACACCAAAGGAAGTCTGAGAGAGGAAAACATTATTTTTTCCATGTGGAAAGAAGCCACATGGACAAAAAATATATTAACTTAGTCATGATGAAGGGGGAGGGAAACAGGAATTATTCAAAGTTCCTTGAATGTGGGGATTATTTGTCTGCAATTGTTTGGCAGCTAGAGAATAACTGCCCAAAGTAGAAGCTGAAACCTCCCTTCTAAGTATAAAATCCAACTTCCATAACCAAAATCAGACAGTATGCTGAGATATATACAATACTCCCCAAAAATATACTAGTTCAAAAATTCCACTGACATTGTATACAGGAGGCAAGAGGTATGGTGAGAAGCTGGTACAAATTTTAATATTCAAATATGTATTGAGGTGGGGGGGGGGGGGGGGCTTGAGGCTTGAACTCTGGGCCTGGGCACTATCCCTCAGCTCTTCAGCTCAAGGTAAGTGCTCTACCGCTTGAGCCACAGTGCCACTTTCGGTTTTCTGGTGGTTTATTGGAGATAGGAGTCTCACAGGCTTTTCTGCTTGGAATGGCTTTGAACCGCGATCCTCAGGTCTCAGCTTCCTGAGTAGCTAGGATTACAGGTGTGAGCCACTGGTGTCCAGCTCAAATAATGTTATTTTAAATACAACTTTAAATTATATCATTATTAAACCATACCAAGTCTAAAATGGCAACTATTATAAAGAGTTGGTATGGAAGTGGCACTGTGGCTCAAGCAGTAGAGCACTCGCCTTGAGCTGAAGAGTGTAGGGACAGCGCCCAAGCCCAGAGTCAAGCCCCACGACCAACCAAAAAAAAAAAAAAGAGTTGGTATGTGAAAGCTACCTTTTATGAGCTTAACTTGGAGAGCCAACTTAGTAAAACAGTACAAAAATGATTACTTGTTAAAATATGAGGAAATGGGGCTGGGAAGGTAGCTCAGTAGTAGAGTGCTTGCCTTGCATGCATGAGGCCTTGGGTTCGATTCCTCAGCACCACATAAGCAAAAAGAAAAAGCCGGAAGTGGCGCTATGGCTCAAGTGGTAGAGTGCTAGCCTTGAGCTGAAGAGCTAGCTGAGGGACAGTGCCCAGGCCCAGAGTTCAGGCCCCACAACTGGACCCAAGGAAAAAAAAAAAAAAATAAGGAAATTTGTGTTAGATAAAATGAAGTTTCATAATGGCATTTTGCATAGTAGGCTTCTATTTTTTTAGTTTGTTGTTATCTAAATTGTACCTATTAAAACTCAAATTCTACCACTGAAGAATATAGGATTTTGAAGATCTAAAGTTATGATTTTGATCCATAGGAATCAAAGATAAAACCATGTTGGGAAATAGGCCCCAACATACCGTTCCTGTAAACTCACCTTGAAAATAATGGCTATATTGGAGAGGAGCTGTGAAAACAGTGCAGATTCTATTACGGAGCTCCCCTGTTGGTCCATACGAGAATAAACAGATGAATGGCAAACAGAATAAGGTGTTATGCAGTGAACTGTGTCCTCCTTCCCTTGAATCCTCATGTTGCACTTGTAACCCTTACTACCTCAGGATGTGACTGTTATTAACAGACAAGGTCTTTAATGAGGTAATTAAGTTTAAATGAGGTCATTACAGTGGGCCCTAATCCAGTATGACTGGAGTCTTTATAAGAAAAGATTAGTCACTGTACAACAGAAAGACCACATGAAGGCACAGAGACTGCTATGTGCAAACCAAGGAGAGAGATCTCCAAAAGAAACCAATCTCATGGATTTTGGACGTCTAGCCACCTGACCCAGAAGAAATGAAGTGTTAATTGTTTAAGCCACTTCTATGGTACTTTATTATGGGAGCGGAGCCCTAGCAAATAAATAGAAATCAATATAAAAAAATGTAGATAAGAGTTCAGAACTCAAAAGCAGCAAAATAGTTACAACAAGCTTCAAAATAAAACCTGACTGCTTAACTATGTATTTTAGTAAACAAAACCTCTCTCGTGCAACCTTCCAATGATGAAACATGACATGAAAAACCTTAACATGCCCCACTCTTCATCCTGGCTTTCCCAGGAGATTGACTAAATGTTCCACAACATACCACATCTGGCTGACTCTGTCTGGCATGAGAAACTTGCCTTTACTACTTTAAATACAATGGGGAAGGACAGGAGAGGGCATCGTGGGTCTTGAACTCAGGGTCTGGGCCCTGCCCCTGAGCTCTTTTGCTCAAGGCTGGCACTCTACCACTTTGCACCACAGCTCCACTTCCCATTTTTCTGGTGGTTAATTGGAGATGAGAGTCTCATGAACTTTTCTGCTGAGGCTGGCTTTGAATGGCAATCCTCAGATCTCAGCCTCCTGAGTAGCTAGGATTACAGGCATGAGCCACTAGCACCAGGCTATAATTTTTAAAAATAATTTTTTCCCAGATCCAAAATGTCATTCTGGTAAGAATTTTAAAAATTAGCTACAAGTCCACTTCCCTATGTAAATGCTCTTCTTTCCACTACTTATTCTTTTCAACAAAATACTCCAACTTGTTTTTCTTTAACGCCTCAGTCTGGAAATTCAGAAAATTTTAACTTAGAATAGGTTTTGTCCAAAAATTGGTTGCAATTTGGGGGGGGGGGGGGAGCCTTGGAATTAAAAAGAATCCTACACATGCCAGCCACACAAGTACTCTTCCTTTGAGCTACAACCTCAGCCCAGAATTGCAATAATTCTTAATTTATAAATAAATAAAACAACAAAGGGCAAGAATCAAGTGGATAAAAGAGTTTCCAACTCAGACACTTATAATCCTGGACACTCAGGAGACTGAAATATGAGGATCATGGTTCAAAGCCAGCCAGGGCAAACAAACCCTTGGGATTCTTATTTTCAATTAATCAGTAAAAAGAAGAAATTAGAGGCATGATTCAAGGGATAAAGGGCCAGGCATCAGCAAAAACAAGCTGAACAAGAACTTGAATACCTGATTTCAAGACTCTGAACTGGCACCAAAATAAAGAAAGGAAAGAGAAAGAAAAAAAGAAAAGAAAAGAAAGGAAGGAAGGAAGGGAGGGAGGGAGGGAGGGAGGGAGGAAGGGAGGGAGGGAGGGAGGGAGGGAGGAAGGAAGGAAGGAAGGAAGGAAGGAAGGAAGGAAGGAAGGAAGGAAGGAAGGAAGGAAGGAAGGAAGGAAGGAAGGAAGGAACAGACAGACTTGAATTCCCCAAGTAGTAAGCAACAAATGTTCCAACCCTCACTAAATTTCTACCAAGAATATTATATACTAGTTTAACAGGATGCACAGATTTCCCTAAAGCTCACTAGAAAGAACTAGATAGTCTAAGGTTAGCTACTGCTGCTCCGGGAAGATGGAAGGCCAGCAAGACCCAAATACTTTTGTTTTATTTTGTTTTTTGGTCCGGTTGTGGGGCCTGAACTCTGGACCTGAGCGCTGTCCCTCAGCTCTTCAGCTCAAGGCTAGCGCTCTACCACTTGAGCCACAGCGCCATTTCTGGATTTTTTCTTTTTTTTTTTTTTTTTTTGCTTATGTGGTGCTAAGGAATCGAACCCAGGGCCTCAGGCATGCAAGGCAAGCACTCTACCACTGAGCTACCTTCCCAGCTCAAGACCCAAATACTTAATTTAAACTCCATACTTCTCTAGATCCCCAGTCACTGAGAATCTGAGAGTGTGGAAACACCAAGATTTGGAGGAAAAGCAAAAGTCAAGAACTTACAATAAGCTAGCTCTTTTGTAATCTACACAAAACCCAGAGATTCGCTTCAAATAATTCTAGGGGAAGATGTAAACGGAACAGGTGGTAAAGACACCTTGGCACAAAGTGATCCATGAACCTAGAGAAGAAAATTGTTAAAAGTTTCATTGTGAAAACCCTGATGCTCAGGAGGGGGGGACCAAGATGGCGACGGGGCAGTAGGGAAACGCCACAGCTCTCTCCAACCAAAAAGAGAGTTCGAGTTCCAACCTTTAATCTCCCCAAGAGACCGACAACAACAAAAAGACGAACACTCAGAGAAAAACCAGAGGTGGAAAATAACAAAAAAAAGAAAGAGAGGAAAAGAAGAATTTCAGAACAGAGAAGAGCAAAGACCCCTCCCCCAACCTTTACTGGCCGCGCGGCAGTGCGCCAAGCCGCCGGCCAGCCGGCCCGGCGGGGGCTGCCGGAGCCACAGAGACACAGGGGGCTGCTTGCAGATCACCAGGTACCGGATTGCAGAACAGCGGATCGCCAGGAACAGAGAAACCTACCAGCCGGGAGTCTCCGGGAGGATCCCACCCCACCCATCACTCTCCACCGGAGCGGAGAGGCTCCATCCCGCAAAAGCCGCCCGGCACCAGCAGCGCCACAAAGGGACCTGTCCGCAGACCACCCGCCCAATCGCGATCGCAACGACCCGGCGGGGGGGCCGCCCAACCCAGCCCGCAACCACCCCAACTGAACTCGGACTGCAACAACTGACGGACTGCAACAACAACTGACGACCTACAGGGTGAGTACCCATCAGGGGACAGGGAATCCATCAAGGGAGACCAGAGCTGGAGGGAATCCCCAGACCCTGACCTAGACTCCCTACCCCAACACCCGGACCACAGGACACTCTGCTGGCCAGGCCAGAGCAAGAGCGCCCCTGGAAGGGAGCTTAAATGCTCAAGCCAGGAACAGTGCCCCTGGGTCAAGACTACCAACAGTAGAAGAAATTTGAACTGTGTCCTCCAGGCTGCATAACCAAGGTGGTATACACATTAGCACAGGCCTAACGAGCGCGCTCCAGGCTGGGGCCGGAACCAGGCCAGGGGACCGGCACCTGAACAAAGCAAAAAGGGTCAGAAGTGGGGCTGTGGCTCAAATGGTAGGGTGCCAGCCCTGAGCTGAAGAGCTGAGGGACAGCACCCAAACCTAGAGTTCAAGCCCACAACCAGCCCCAAACAAACAAACAAAAACACATCAGGAGCCCATAGCAGACTCCAGTATTTGGGAGAGTGCATCCAGAGCATCTGATCTTCCCAAGAGCACCCGCAGGAGCAAACACAAGCAATCTAGGCTGCTCAACCCTTCCAAAGGCGGGAATTGCTACAGCAGAGAGCTGAGAATCCTAAGTGAATAGCAGCTGGAAATAGGCTCCCAACAGAATCCAGATCAGGCACAGACTCTCTCTACCAATACAGAATCAGCAACCAAGCAAAGACAGACACACCAAAACAAGATTGAAGAGCAGTCTCCTGAACCCCCATGCGAAAATCACAGAGAAAAATCACAAGGTTTACCACTACCCAGGACAGCAAGCTCACCTCAAAAGCCAGCAGCCACGCAGGGGAGAGCCCCAGTGGGAGCAAAGCAGGAATGGAAGACAAAAACTACATCCAAGGGTTGCTGGAGGCAATGACTCAAGAAATAAAGCGAGAAATGGATCAGAAATTGAAAGAGCACAAGGATGAACTATCAAAAGATATACAGGATATCAAACAAAAATTGGATGCAAAAATAGAAGCTGCACAAACCTCAGTAAGAAGTGAGATAAACGCCAAATTAGAGGTAATGCATACTGATCTCACCTCATTGAGAGGTGAGATCAGTACTCTGAGAACCAACATTGAATCCATAAAGGGATCCATTTCCACCATGCAAACCACAATAGAAGCCACGGTCAACAGAGTGAATGAAATGGAAGGTAGAGTGTCAGATACAGAAGACAGAATACACCAACTGGACCAAAAAGTGACAGATATGGAAAAATCACTCAAATTAAACCAAAGGGAAATTCAAGAGCAAGCAGATAATGCTAAAAAATTTAACCTTCGCATAATCGGAGTGGACGAAGGTGAGGAATTCCAGAGCAAGGGAATGCAACACCTATTTAACAAGATAGTCAATGAAAATTTTCCCCACCTCAAAAACGACCATCTTAACTACATCACAAAAGCTTATCGAACACCCAACAAGCAAGATCCCAGGAGAAACACTTCTAGGCACATAATAGTAACAATGATGGATCTGAATAATAAGGAAACAATCCTGCATGCAGCAAAAATGAAGAAGGAGCTATACTACAACGGGAAAAAAATTAGAATCACTGCAGATCTCTCCACACAAACAATGAATGCAAGAAAAGCCTGGGAAAGCACCATACGAGCCCTGAGAGCCAATAACTGCCAACCCAGACTGATATACCCGGCAAAGCTAGCATTCACATTCGATGGAGAACTGAAAACTTTTAATAGCAAAGAAAAACTAAATGAATACATAAACATTAAGCCGGCATTACAAAGAATTCTAAGAGGGGGGACACAACCTGAAGAAAGCAACCAGGAACTGGGACCTGCCCCAAACAGGCATTACTCAAAGTCTAACTGAGCAAGCACAGGAGGAAAGGAAAGAAGAAAAACTTAGGAAAACGGAATGGCAGGGACAACAATGCATCTCTCTATACTTTCTCTTAATATAAATGGGCTGAATTCGCCAATTAAAAGAAAACGAACTGAGGACTGGATCAGAAAACAAGACCCATCCATCTGTTGCCTTCAGGAGACCCACCTCTCAGCCAAACATACAAACAAACTCAGAGTGAAGGGGTGGAAAAGGATCTACCAATCAAATTCCCCCAATAAGAAAGCAGGTGTAGCTATCCTGATATCTGACAAAATAAACTTTTCATTAAAATCAGTACAGAAAGACAAGGACGGACACTACATATTAATAAAGGGAACAATCCAAGAGGAGGATATAACCATCATCAACTTATATGCCCCAAATATTGGTGCACCCAGATATGTTAAACAAATGCTCTCAAACTTACAGAATAAAATAGATCCCAATACGATAATACTAGGAGACTTTAACACGCCACTCTCACCAAAGGACAGGTCTACCAACCAGAGGATTGGCAAAGAAGCTACCGAATTAAGTGAGGCCATACTTCAAGCGGAATTAACTGACATCTACCGAGTATTTCACCCTAAAACAACACAGTACACATTCTTCTCAGCAGCTCATGGAACTTTCTCCAAAATAGACCATATCATAGTTCATTCAAGGAACTTAAGCAAATACAAAGGGATCGACATAATCCCCTGTATCCTATCTGACCACAGTGGAATCAAGCTAGCTCTCAATAACAAAGCATACCGCAGAAATTTCTCTAATACATGGAAATTGAACAGCACACTCCTTAACAAGGCCTGGGTAACAGAAGAGATCAGAGAAGAAATAAAGCATTTCCTAGAACTCAATGAAAATGAAAACACCTCACAAAGAAACTTGTGGGACACAGCAAAAGCAGTCCTGAGGGGCAAATTTATTGCCCTCAGTGCCCACATCAAGAGAATGGAGACAGACCAAGTAAATAATCTCATGTTGCAACTAAAACAGCTAGAAAAACAAGAAAAAATGGGACCTAAAGCTACTAGACGAAGCCAGATAACCAAATTGAGAGCAGAGATTAACCAATTAGAAAATCAGAAAACCATAACCAAAATAAACCAAACAAAAAGCTGGTTCTTTGAAAAAATAAACAAAATTGATGGCCCGTTGGCAAGATTAATTAAAAAAAGAAGAGAGGAAACCCATATTAATAGGATTAGGGATGCCACGGGAAACATCACAACACGTACCCAAGATATCCAAACAATTCTAACAGACTACTTTCAAAAGCTATACTCTCTAAAGGAAGAAAATCTGGCGGAAATGGATGCATTTTTAGAGAAATACAAGTTACCCAAACTGAGCAAAGAAGAAGTTAACCAATTAAATAAGCCAATATCCTATAATGAGATACAGGAAGCTATCAAAAGTCTTCCAACAAAAAAAAGCCCAGGACCAGATGGATTCACAGCAGAATTCTATAAGACCTTTAAAGAAGAACTAATACCCATACTCCTCAAGCTCTTCAGAGAAACAGAGAAGGAGGGAGCTATCCCAAACTCATTCTACGAAGCCAATATCACACTCATCCCCAAACCAGGCAAAGACCCAACCAAAAAGGAGAATTACAGGCCAATTTCCTTGATGAACACAGATGCAAAGATCCTTAACAAGATTCTAGCTAACAGAATCCAGAAACACATAAAAAAAATAATACACTGTGATCAGGTAGGCTTCATCCCAGAGACACAGGGATGGTTTAACATACGTAAGTCAATAAATGTAATCCAGCATATCAACAGAGCCAAGGTCAAGAATCACATGATTATCGCCACAGATGCAGAAAAGGCCTTTGATAAAATTCAACATTCATTCATGCTAAAAGCTCTGGAGAAAATAGGAATAGAAGGAACATTTCTAAAAACAATAAAAGCCATTTATGACAGACCAATAGCCAATATTATACTTAATGGGGAAAAGCTACAACCAATCCTCCTAAAAACAGGAACAAGGCAAGGATGTCCACTGTCTCCACTCCTCTTCAACATAGTCCTAGAACCCTTAGCCAGGGCAATAAGGCAAGAAAAAGACATTAAAGGGATCCGCATAGGGAAAGAAGAAGTGAAACTATCCCTTTTTGCAGATGACATGATACTATACCTCCACGATCCCAAAAACTCCATCCCCAAACTTTTAGAAATCATAAGTCACTTCGGCAAAATAGCAGGATACAAAATAAACCCACAAAAATCAGTTGCCTTCCTATACACTGATAACACACAGGAAGAGAGGGAAATAAAGGGAGCAACCCCATTCACAATAACCTCCCAAAAAAATAAAATATTTAGGAATTAACCTAACCAAAGATGTAAAAGAACTATTTAATGAGAACTATAAAAAGTTAAAGAAAGAAATTGCAGAAGACACTAGGAAATGGAAAGACCTCCCATGCTCCTGGATAGGCCGACTTAATATAGTAAAGATGGTGATACTTCCAAAACTAATATACAAATTCAATGCAATTCCTATTAAAATCCCAATGACGTACATCACTGAAATACAGAAAACAGTCCAAAAATTCATATGGAACAACAAAAGACCTAGAATAGCCAAAACAATTCTAGGGGATAAAGACAATATGGGAGGGCTATCCATGCCGAACTTCAAACTCTACTACAGAGCTATAATCACAAAGACAGCATGGTACTGGCACAAAAACAGACCCGAAGACCAATGGAACAGAATAGAAGATCCAGATATAAATCCACAGGCCTACAGCCAGCTGATATTCGACAAAGGAGCCAAAGACATACAATGGAAGAAACACAGCCTCTTCAACCGCTGGTGCTGGGAAAACTGGGCAGCCACATGCAGAAAACTAAAAGTGGACCCCAGCCTATCACCATGCACCAACATCAACTCAAAATGGATTAAAGACCTTAACATTAAACCTGAATCTCTGAAACTACTGCAGGACAGAGTAGGAGAGACACTTGAACTAATAGGCACAGGAAGGAACTTCCTGAACAGAGTCCCAGGGTCACAACAAGTTGGAGAGAGACTCGACAAATGGGACTACCTTAAAATAAAAAGCTTCTGCACAGCTAAATCTATCGCAACTAAGCTAGAAAGACAACCAACTAATTGGGAAAAAATATTTACCAGCAATATATCAGACAAGGGGTTAACATCCTGTATATACAGGGAACTCAAGAAACTAATTCCCTCCCAAACCTAACAAACCAATTACTAAATGGGCAAGGGAGCTAAAGAGGGACTTCTCAAATGAAGAAATAAAAATGGCAAAGAGAAACACATGAGGAAATGTTCATCATCCCTGGTGGTGAAGGAAATGCAAATAAAGACAACCCTGAGATACCACGCTTACCCCAGTCAGAATGTCCCACATCCACAAATCAGCCAACGACAAATGCTGGAGGGGATGTGGAGAAAGAGGAACCCTATTACACTGCTGGTGGGAATGTACACTTATACAACCACTTTGGAAAGCAGTCTGGAGGGTCCTTAGAAAGCTAAAGATTGACCTCCCTTACGACCCAGTCATACCACTTCTAGGCATCTACCCTGAACAACAGGAACCAATATACAAGGACACGTGCACCTCCATGTTTATTGCAGCACTGTTCGCAATAGCTAGGATACGGAAACAACCTAGGTGCCCCCACCACAGATGAATGGATCCAAAAATTGTGGTATCTATACACAATGGAATATTATGCAGCCATTAGAAATGACAAAATAATGGCATTTGCAGGGAAATGGATGGAGCTAGAAGGAATCATGTTGAGCGAGGTAAGCCAAGAACGAAGAGACAAACGGTACATGGTCTCCCTGATAAGTGGATGCTAAATCCAAAAGGTTAGGTGATACGACAAAACTAACAGGACTTAAGAAACAAAGAACTCCCGCTCATCTGGTTGAACCACTACTAAATATCCTCATTGCTGCTGATCACAAATATGGTATATTAACATGTGAACCACTGTTATATATTACAGACTGTGGTAGACAATTTGCTCCAGGGAAGTTAGAATGAACTTGTGACTTTGAAATTATGTAATCATTTAATCACAATCAAAAAAAAAAAAGAACCTCGGGGAAGGGAGGGGAGGGGAGGGGGATCGGTAGGGGGGAAAACAAAAAAAAAAAAAAAAAAAGTTTCATTGTATTAAGTCCCTGGTCAAAGAATCTCTTTGTCAGTGAATACAAGTAGTCAGTAAAATTTAGCTGAAATCTGTTCTGGTGATGAGAGATGAGGAGAATTCTAGAAAACATGCTCTCCCATTCCTCAGGGGGAAACTGCTGCATCTTCAACACCACCTAAAGGACTGCCAAACAACTTTAATTGAACTTAGTCCTAACAATCTAAATACAACCAGATCAAAGTCAAGAGAACAAAACAACCATAAAACCATTCAGAATTATGATCACAAAAGTCAAACAAAATAAAGAAGTTAAAGGACAGAGCAAGGAAAAGGGATTTTTTCCAGAAATATGTAAAGGACAATTAAAACTTTCAATGGTATATTGACACTAGTGAACCATGCTTGTAAACCTACTTATGCAAGAGGTTGAGATGTGAGGTTCCTAGGTCAACACCAGCCCAGGAAAGAAAGTTCATGAGTTTCTTACCTCCAATTAACCAGCAAAAAGCTGGAAGTGAAGGTAAAGCTCAAGTGGTAGTGTTTTGAGCAAAAACAGATAAGGAACAATGCTCAAGTCCTGAGTTTAAATTCCAGTACACATACATACATTCACACATACACACATACACACACACACCACACACACACACACACACACACACACACACACATGAAAAACTTCAATAGTCACAGTGGACATATGTATACATACACATACACATATATACACACAGATTCTTTTTAGATAACCTGACAGAACATAAGTACAAAATAACAGTAGTCATGAGAGAAAAATTAAGCAATAACAGGGTTTCCAGAAGAAAGAAAGTAGTATATAATAACAGAAGATATTTCCTCTAAAATTAACAATCTGTTAAATCTGTACACTAGGAGCTAGAGATGTAGCTCATTGGTAGGGGTACCTGCCTGGCATACTCAAGGGGGCTGAGTTTGGTTGCCAGCACATATACTTCACTCCACCTTCCAAAAAAACCCACCTGTGTGTATTGAAAAAGAACATGGGAAAAAGGGCAGGATTGATGAATAGAAATAAATACTCAGATATATCCTGACTGGAAAAATACAAATTCCTGAATTCCAATGATAACAAAAACTGGGCCTGCTTCCAAATAGCAAAGATACGCCTACAGTGGAAAAGAAATTAGGATGACTTCAGAATACTAGAAACTAAAATACAATGAATAACTGAAGACATGAACAGAAACTCATGAATTCTATATTCCTTCAAAATACTATTCCCTTTCCTGGTCTAAAGAAATTTACTTGGGGGGGCTGGGGAAGGTGGCTCAGTGGTAGAGCACTAGCCTTGCATTCATGAGGCTCCTGGGGTTCAATTCCTCAGCACCACATAAGCAAAAAGAAAAAAGCCGGAAATGGTGCTGTGGCTCAAGTGGTAGAGCACTAGCCTTGAGCTGAAGTGCTGAGAGACAACGCCTTGGCCCAGAGTTCAGGCCCCATGACCGGATCCAAAAAAATTTTTAAAAAATAATAATAAAAACTTAATGTTAGTGGCTCAAGTGGGTAGAGCGCTAGCCTAGAGCTGAAGAGCTGAGGGACAGTGCCCAGACCCAGAGTTCAGGCCCCGACGACTGACAAAAAAAAAAAAATGTTATTCGATAAGAAATTTATTTGGACCACTTGCCAGTGGCTCCAACCTATTCTGGAGGCTGAGACCTGGAAGAAAACAGTTAAAAGCAAGATTAGGCAGAAAAGCTCACCTGATTCTATTTCCAGTTACCTATCAAAATACTACACTGGAAGCATGGCTCAGTAGGAAAAGACAGAAAAAAATATAATAAAAAATGAAAGAAATATCCCTGTGTATGCATATATGTGCACACACATATTTATGCGAGTTTAAAAACAAGTCTTTGGATATGGGATTTGGTAAACTGCATAGGAAGGCCAAAACAGATTAAAAGTATAGAATTATCTTAGCAAATCTTCAGTATTGGAAAGATAGGATAAACTAGTTATATCTTGATTACAAATAACTGTCTGATTAAGACATAAATAGAACATAAAAAGAATAAACAAGAATCATTAGTAACTTAATTCATGCAAAAAAGGGGGGGGGGAAAGGAAAAAAATAGCAAGTATTCTTAATTTTAAGCCAGAAATAAAAATATTAAGAGCAAATATTAATGAGAAGTAATCTGTGCAACATATGTATTTAATTCTATCTACTAAGCAGGCTATGAGATATGTGGAATGACAGTTGGAGGCCAGTCCATGCAGAAAAGTCTGTTAGATTCCATCTCCAAGAATAATCAGCAAAAGCCCAGGTAGGAGGTGTGGCTCAAGTGGGGAGGGCACCAATAAGACAAGCAAGCCAAGTAAGTGCAAGGCCCTGAGTTCAAATCTCAATACTACCAGAAAATGAAGACTAAGTTGTCATACTAGAAACATGTCAGATTAGGGTTTTTTTTTTAATTAAGTTTAGAAAACAAAACAATTATAAAGAAGGCTTTAAATAATCAAGCAAATAAAATTAAGAGAAGCTTCTATGTGACAGAAATTTAACATTACAGGAATTTAACATTACAGCCTTTAAAAAGTATATTATAGGGTGAACCAATTCAGCAGTGATACTAGGCACTATGTTGGAAATGAACTACACAACCTGGGAGAGGAGTAGGGGAAGAAATGAGGGAGGGGGGTGACACTGTTCAAAAAGATGACCTGACTTATGGACCTGAAACCCCTCTGTATATCACCTCTACAATTTTTTTAAATGATACTATATTATGACAAAAGACACAGGAACTGATGTCGCATAGTGCTGAACCTACATATCAAATTCTATTACTATGCAAAGTAAACAGGAGAAATGCAAAGAAGATTTAAAGCTACATATAACAAAGTAGTCACATTACATTATATAATATCTGATATTTGGGTTAAAGTACTCTAGCCAAGTGAGAAAAATACAAAGAAAATCATTCAGAAGATAACAGTTGCAAAGCAAGCATGAAGCTAGGTCACAAGGTCCTAGAACTTTCTCAGACCTCTCGTGCAAACACCTGTGTGTGCTTAAAAATTACTATGAGGACAAGGAAAGATTTCATAAGTCAAACTTGGGGGAGGAAAAAAGGAAGAAAAAGGAAAAGAAGATTAAAAAAA